>NC_081407.1:891957929-892257929 GCF_030272615.1 Cryptomeria japonica | reverse complement strand
AGTTCTAGCTGGACCACATAAATTAGTGTGAATCAAATCAAGAGCATTATTGGATTTTTCTGGAATACTTTTGAATCTAGCTCTAACTTGTTTTCCAAATTGACATTCCTTACATATTGTATTCTGAGGTTTCACAATTTTAGGTAGATCTCTAACTGCCTTAGAAGTATTGATTTTTACCATGCAATCAAAGTTTACATGACATAGTCTCTTATGCCATAACCAACTTTCATCTATATGTGCAATCAAGCATGCCTTTTCACTGTTATTCAAATGAAAGATATTACCTCTAGTTTGATTACCGGTTGCAATTTCTAAACCAGTTCTATTCACGATTTTGCATTTTCCATTCTTAAATTGTAACTAAAATCCTTTCTCAACCAATTGACCAACACTTAAAAGATTATGTTTTAATCCTTCAACATAGTAAACATTGTCAGTGTTATGCTTACCATCAAGAGATATTGTATCCTTACCTTTGATTGAACAGGCTTTGTCATCTCCAAATTTTACTAAACCTCCATTGTATTCTTGAAAGTTCAAGAATTTACCTTTATCTCCTGTCATATGATGTGAGCATCCTGAGTCAATGATCAATTCATCCTTTACTTCAACTTTAGCTGGTAGGGCTTGTTATACCGGTTGAGCAGTAGGTGCTGGTTGATCTTCTATTATAGCAAAAAAAATCCATCCATTGTCTGCTGGATCCTCATTAGAATCATCAGTTACACCTTCATCAGCAATGTAACAAGATTTGTCTTTGTTCTTCTTAAATCTATATCTCTGATATTCAGGATTAGGCTTGTATGTTCTTCTAGCTTCTTCTCTTAGTCTAGCATGTCTATCAGGGCATCTCAAAGGCATATGACCAATCTTATTGTAGTTAAAACATTTAAAGGGTGCTTTACCTTCATACTTACTTCCAATTGGACCTTTTGGCATTTTCCTTGCAAATAGTGCTTCAACTTCTTCAAGCTCTTCATTCTCCTTCCTAGTTTCTTCAAGTTCTCTTGCATAAAAGGCTTTCCAATCTGATTTCTCAAATGATGGAACACACGATGGTAATGCTTTAAAGGCCAAATCTGTCTTTATAGTAGCAATAGGACCAAATTCCTTAATTTCAAAGGTTGAAAGTTTTCCAATTAATGTATCCCTAGTTACTGATGTATTAGGCATTGTTCTCAACTCATTTATAGCAGTAACCTTCATTTTATATGCTAGTGGAAAACCTCTTAAGATTTTTGAAAAAATTTCATCCTCACTCAAGGTTCCTCCACAACATTTAATACCCAAAACAATTTCATTTACTATTTCCATAAAAGCAGAAATCCTTTCATCTTCTTCCATTTTTAGATGTTCATACCTGACTTGGAAGCTTTCAATTTTTGCAATCTTGACTGTGGAATCTCCTTCATTTATTGTTTCCAAATGATCCCAAATAGCTTTAGTAGTAGACCTATCTGATAATCCCATGATTTGTTGATCCGATAATGCACTCAAAAGTGCTTCTCTTGCTTTGCAATCATTCTCCTCATCTTTGGCTAAGGTAGTTGGAACGGTCTGACCAGCTACAATAGCAGTATAGCCATTCTTTGTAACTTTCCAGGTGTCTTTACCAATGCAATTCAGATGTGTCTCCATCCTGATCTTCCATATCCCATAGTTGGTTCCATCAATTTTAGGACTATCCTTCCTGAAATAATTAGTAGTCATTGGATCTCCTCAAGTTGTTAAACTTCTACAAAAGAGGACTAAGCTCTAATACCAATTGTTAGGTCCCAGAGACAAATGAGAGGGGGGGGGGGGCGGGTGAATTAGTTGTCAAATAAATTCAAACCAAAACAACTTAACCAACTTAATGCTTAATACTAGTAAATCGGTTAAGTATGCCGATAGACAGTGTTAACAGTTAATTGCTATACCAGTAAAGATTAATGTATAAAACATAAACATAAAGTCATCCACAACACATAACACCAATGTTGGTACATAGAAACCCTGTAAGGGGAAAAACCACGGTGGGAAACCTTACCTAGAATTAGATGATACTACTGCAGATAGTAAGTGTACATAAATGGGGTCTGCACATGTAGAAAGGTCAATAGCCTAGAGCTCACTACTCAATCATAGAATGGGAGTCACACTGACTACAGTTGGATGGTTAAATCCAATAAGAATGTACTACACAAAATAGCATCTTCATATGTTGCATTCAGTACCGGTGTAATGCTGATATGCTTCTACAAAAACCAACCTTCACCTTCAAATGATGTCTTCATGTATAGCTCTACTTAATCTCACATATACCTTCTTACAATTCTTTTTTGCATTCCACATTCGATCTTACAAATAATATCTTACATTTATACCATAACCTAAGACCAATTTTAGTAGGTCGGCTCTACAAGATATTACAATAAAAACATTTTACAAACAATATGATATCTGATGCAATAACCGATTAAACATGTCGGCTTCATGCATTTACAACAATAATAAATCATCTCCATAGCGTGCCATGTTGATCTAGAAAAGATAAACCTGCCGATGTAACCCTAGGTAACCCTGGACCTATTTGCCGATAAAAGAAAATATGCAAATATGAATATACCAATGATTAATTCTTCAAAACAAAGTGTCCACACAATGTCTTCGATATTACCAAGTATCTTCCATATCATTCCAAGTGTCAGTGATCATTATATCCTGCCGGTGAACCATATACCAGTAACTGTGCAATAGTTACTTACTTGCCGGTGAATGCTACTGGATCTCTAGAGTGCTAGTGTTTTAGTAGGTGTTGACATCAATGACAAAACCATACCAAAATACCAATATTCGTATGGACACCTAAGGGGTCATATGGTGTCTTATGGGGCCATAGGACACCATATGGTCCCTTAGGTGTCATTATGGGTCATATGGTGTCGTAAGGGGTCATATTGTGTCCTATGACCCCTTAGGACACCATATGACCCCCTAGGACACAATAGGGTGTTGTTATGGGTTGTATGGTGTCCTAAGGGGTCATATGGTGTCTTATGACCCCTTAGGACACAATACAATGTCGTTATGGGTCGTATGGTCTCCTAAGGGGTCATATGGTGTCCTATGACCCCTTAGGACACCATATGACCCCTTAGGACACAATATGGTGTTGTTATGGGTCGTATGGTGTCCTAAGGGGTCATATGGTGTCCTAAGGGGTCATAGGACACCATATAACCCCTTAGGACACAATATAACCCCTAACGACACCTAAGGGGTCATATGGTGTCCTATGACCCATTAAAACACCATATGGTGCCGTTATGTGTCCTATGGTGTCCTAATGGGTCATGTGGTGTCCTATGACCACTTAGGACAAAATATGGTGTCATTATGGGTCCTATGGTAACCTAAGGGGTCATATGGTGTTCTATGACCCCTTAGGACACCATATGACCCCTTAGGTGTCGTTAGGGTTCATTTTGTGTCCTAAGGGGTCAATGGTTTCCTATGACCCCTTAGGACCTAGAGAGAGGAGGGAGTGAGGAAAAAACTTAGGGAAAGAGGCGAGAGAGGGAATTAGATGGGTGTAAGGATGAAGAGGGAGATAGCTCGAGGGATAGGAGAATAAGGGAATTGTGAGAGCTAGAGAGGGGAGGGACAAAGAAGAGTTTGTATCTATTCCACATTTGGCATGCGCCAAATAGGGAGAGTGCCAAATGTGTACATAGAAACCCCCATCTCACCTCTCCTTTCTTTATCTCCCTTCCCTCGTAGTTCCATCTCTCTCTATGAGCTAGATCTCATATTCTCTCTCTCCCCTTACCTCTTCTCAGGCTCTTCATTCTTATAGATACATACTCTTCTTTGTCCCTCCCCTTTCTAGCTCTCACAATTCCCTTATTCTGCTATCCCTTGAGCTATCTCCCTCTTCATCCATATTTGGCATGCACCAAATGTGGAATATGGACCACATTTGGCATGCACCAAATGGAATATCCATTCATCACATTTGGTACATGCCAAATAGGGTGCTCACCATATTTGGCGAGTGCCAAATGTCTCGCCTTGGGAAACACCAAACCTATGGTTTGGATTTGCCTTGGGCATCCAACCCAAAGGTTTGTAAGACCATTTTAGGCTAGAGACGTGTTTTTGTCAGAACATTGAAAATTTTGACATATTTTTGGTCGTGCTCTCCGTCAGGTTTGCACGTGTTTCAATGAAGTTTAAAAAAAATATTATGGTAAACTTGAGCTCCCTCTTAGCTATCCAAAAATGTAATTTATTTCAAATTTTGATTTCGTTAAGTCTTTCATCTATAATTTCTTTTGTTAGTGTGTTTGTTTTTTGTCAAAAACCAACATGCACTATTTTGGGTCTAGATTTTATACATTCATCAGATTATGAAAAAAATTACATTTTTAGAAACTAGACTCCATTCTACACAATTTAAAAAAAAAAGGTTTTGATTTTTGATTTGTTTCCAATGATTTTAGGGGGGAGCACGCTCAAATTTCTATTTCTTAGGATGTGTCCACTTCGAAAATTAGTAAAAAATCATATACTTATTAAAAAATTAGCTGAAAATTCTAGCATAAACTTCAAGGTGTTAGCTAATTTCTCACCGAAGAGATTTTAAAAATTCAAAAAAAAGTTAACATTTTAGGGGGGCCACAACAGATGCTATGTTATGTTTTTTGCATAAAAAAAGGACCACTTTTTGTGGCCCCCCTTTTTGAAGCCCTTAATCTCCACCATTTTCAAAAAAAATTAGTAGTTTAGAAAGTAGACTCAAAGCACTCTGACTCTTGTTCTTGTTGCATCTTCAAATTTGGAGTGTAACTATCTTCAATTTGTCATTGAAGTTCAGACTTTCTGATTTCAGAAAAAAAGTGGCATCTTAAGACCCCCTTTTGGTACCACAACTTGGTGCACATACCCAAGCTCATACTTTATTTTCTTGGTCATCCATGTACCTATACTTTCTCACCTGAAATAAAGAATTTTTTGAGACCCAAGGAATTTGATGAGGAGCTGACAATTAGCCATAATTGGGGAGATTGGTATGCACTCATTGACTACACCAAGATCAGGGTGTTTAGATTTGAGGGTTCTCCTTTTCTATTACCAAAAACTGTACCAAATAGGATTTCTAATTTGGAAATTTTGAGACAACTAGCTGAGTCAAGCTATAGCCATTTGGGGATACATGCAAAACAATCTCTTATGCCAGGCTAGTTGTCTTTTGGTGAGTTTACAATATTTTCTACTAAAGGTTATGAGTCTATTAAAGATAAATTAGCCTATTATGGCATGACACTAGAGGAGAGTCAAGGGTGAAATTTGACCCTGAAGGATTTATCAGTGTTGCCAAACAAATTTAGAAGTTGCGCCCTTATGAGCATGTGCCACTTAAAAATGATGAGTTAACTAGGAATTTGTACAAAGGACATGCTATGGATAAGCTAGAGGCCTATGATAAGGTCTACAAGGCAGAAGAGTGGAGAAGAATCCATGACTTATTGAAGGATAGTTCTTATGATAGCATTCAAGATCCAATTTCTCATGCCAATGAGAAGATTACTCACTTAGATGATATTCAAGAAGGGGTACCTCCAAGTGTGTTTAAAAAGGATGAAAGGAAGATCACAAGGAGAGGAGAACAAGAAATCACACCTCTCATGTATACATCACCACAACCCTCCCCTTTAGTTTAGAGTGACATAGGAGATGTTAGAGAACCAGTCCCATCTCACATCCCTCGGGGAAAAGAAATAGTAGAGGTAGAAGATGAGGATGACTAGGAAGATGTTAGAATCCCTGTAGGAGTGAAGTTCATTTCTGATGATGATTTTATTTATTCTTAAGAGTTTAACACTTTCATGTACATATATAAAGGCAAGTTACTCAGGCAACAAGTTGGAGAAATTACCCCTGAGAATGAACGTGAACTTCTTGCTAAGATTTAGCATGATGTGGATCATTAGCTTTCCTCCATTACTCCTAAAATAGGAAGACAATTGTTGCAAGAAGCAAGAGTACTCACTGTCCCAGGATGGAACATGATCTTAGCTGTGTTATTTGATAGCCTTGTTAAAAGTACCGGCAATGAAAATATATTGGTTCCTCATGATGTAGATAGTGTATATTCAAGATAAGGTTTTCACCCCGAGGAGGGGAAACTTTTGCAGTGGGCCCTATATCCAAAAAGAAAAATGGTGATTCTAGTAGAAAATGATAAAGGTTTTGATCATTTAATGGTGTAGAAAGTAGGAGAAACTGGCCCTTTGGAAATAGCAGACCTGAATTTCAATGTTGCTCAGTTCAACCGAGCCCAAATGAGACATGTTAAAAGAGAAAGAGACATATACAAGGAGAAATTTGAAAAGGCAAAGGAACTCTGGTTGCATCTTGAAGAAAGGATAATCTCAGTCTCACAAGAGGAGTTCTCATATGAGCATGAACAACAAATTTCTATTGCCTTACAAGGCACCAACTATTGGAAATACAAAGCAGAGAAATTTGAGAAGGCGAAGAAATTGGAAGAACAAGGAAAGAAAACTATGTATAATATGATGGCTGATTTGCCAACACATAGACATAAAGAGATGATGCTTCATGCTGATGAATATTGGAAGACATATCTAGGAACACAACATTCCTTTCAAGAGCATGTTAGGTTAACTGAGTGCCTAAATGAGAAAGTTGAGAAAATGAAAGATCCTTCCATCGCTGAGATACCTAATGAAGCAAAAAGGTTAGTAGCCAAACATAGAGAATACAATGAGGAATTGGAAGAGGATATGGCCCAGTTATATAAGGAGGGTACAGAGAATCTGCCAACGGTTCTAAATGGAGAAGTTGGAGAGGTCATACCATAGGAGCTATGGAAAGAAGGACTTATTAGCAAGCTGCCCAAGGCTTTAAATCTGATCAATGATGATGAACAAACCATGCATCATATGAAGGTGATCACACACAAATCCTACTAGAAGGATTTCACAATGAGGCACTTCATCATGGGAATTTACACATACAAGGATAAAAAATATATTGATCATTTGGGTGTAGTCAATTTGTTTTTAGTTAGAAATTAACTTTAAGAGTTTGTTATTTCAATTTATGTAACACCTTTTCTCAAGAGACATGTTGTTTCATTGATCTATCCTTATAAAAGGAAGATCATTTTCATGTAAAAAGATAATAGAACATTATTAGAAGAAAAAAGACTTATCACTCAGTTTGAAGTATTTGATACTTTTATGATGCAGTTCTGCTATAAGTAGTACAAGAATTAGAAATCTTTCTTCTCATTTGTTGTATTCATATTGTCATGGTTCATCTTTTGAATCTACTTGCTAATTTGATACTATGAATATTGAAGGTTTCATTGATAATTCTTTCTATATACTGTTATGTTGTTATTTTCATTCAGTAAAAAAGAAGGCATGCATTCTTGAATGAGTACTATATAAGTTTGATTAAATTCCTTATATAGTGATTGTCATAATAAGAGAAATAAGTGTAGGAAGGTCAACAGTGGATGGTTGTGTAGGACTGTCTAGCAGGGAGACAAAAAGAAGGGGGTTCCATAAGACTCTATGCCCAATTAAGAGGAATACATTGGTCAATATTGCATATTCAACATTGCATTCTATCAAATCTAAATAAGATATTTTATTTCAATTCCATTAAGTAGGAAGTAAGATTTTATTTCAGTTTCAGTTTTGCAAAGTAGGAGTAAAAAATAAGCTCAAGATCATTCTCATTCTCATGCAATTTGAGAGTGATCACTGATAGAAACAATATTATAACATAATCTGTCTAAGTATCACCAATCATAGCATAAGTAGGGATGGGCTGGTGATAAGTTATACCCTCCTTGGCTTGATAGGGCTAGAAGTGAAGCGAATTAAGTTCAAATTGATCATTACACTACTTGGCCAAAATCAGTTGTTGATCCTAATCATATAAAGTGGCATACTCTTAGGGATCATCAAACCAATGATTTTGAGTTCCAACAAGTTGAATGTAAAATATACACATATGAAAATTTAGAATGTTGAAGAGTTCAAGAATATCAAAAAGGTGATTCTAGAAATGAATCTAGGTAAGTATTCAATTGCACTCAATGATACTAATGTTAATTTTGTAGAGAAATATAGATATAACGACATTGATATAAATTCTAATATTAGAAATATCACAACAAAAAGTAAAAATAAAATTCCTTCTAAGAAAAAATAAAAATATATTAAAAAGAATTGAAATAAATATATTCGATAACATATGTCATTAGACACATTGGAAATAAAATGAAGCCCATGGAAATAAATTGTATAAACTAGATTTTATAAAAAAGTGTCTTTGACATTAATGTCAACCTTGGTGTAATTATAAAAGATATAAAAAATACAAATAGTAATAAGAAAATAACCATATGTATATATAAAATCCAAAAAGAAAGATGAGTGGTGTTCCTAATTAAATTAATTTCATTGGAAAAGGAGTCAATATAAAGATAGGAATGTATCTTTTCAAGTAATGGCAACTATTTTAGATAATTAATCAATTTTTAGAAATAGAGTGATAAGTAAGTGTAGAGGGGGAAAAGTGAGCCACTCTGATAGGCGGCTATCAACCTCTTCGGGACTCAATAATCAAAATCTCCACTCGAGATGAGTATATAAAGCCAAAGGCTATCAAGTACCTCATAAATAACACAATATGGTCATAGAGGGTTCTTGATTCGCTCCACCAACTCTCTGTCCAAGGACACATGCACGGGTCTTATATGATGGTGTCACATGCTAGAATCTCTTATGTATAGAGTATGGAGTTTCATAAAAAGAGCTCAAAGTGATGGATTCATTCTCCAATTAAAGTAAAACTAGATGAATGTATAGTAGAAAGAAAAAAATGACTATAAAAATTAAAGAGGATAAATGAAAGAGAGGAAGGAAATGATCTTACAAGTGGTCCATGATTGAAGCCTCTATCATAGAAACTCCTATCCAATTAAACTTGTACACAAGATAGAAAGGAAACATGATGGAGCTTTGTTCTAGAGGTCTCCTATAATAAGACACTTGCTTCGATATTTCCACCTCCACATACAACTAGATCTAGATAGATAGATAGATAGATAGATAGATAGATAGATAGATAGATAGATGGATCAATAGATAGATAGATAGATATAACCAATAATGGAATGGAAAGTAAATGTAACAAAAATTATGCTAATGGAGATGATAAAACTAAGAGAAAAACTCCCCTTCCTCACCCAAAGAGTAGAGCTTGCTTGATGAAGAATAAGGAGCACAAAGTCCTCCTCAAAGTGTAATGATGATGGTCGGAGTCTCAAGCATAAAAAAGAGACAAGAGTGATAGAAAATATGACTAGAGAGCTTCAATGTTGTGAATAAAGAGTACCAAAACTAATCTTGAATCTATAGAGGTTTGAATGAGTTTCTAGAGTGGCCAAAAGAAGCGAGATAGGGAAGATATGCATGTTGGGAGCGAAACTGAAGTCAGTGCCCATGGGAAGATGCATTAGGAACACTTCCAGTTGTAGTAATAATGCTCAAACAACCACTTGTGGACTAAATATATGCAAGATGCTAGCATGATGCATGAACATCTTTGTGACATGCAGGCATTTGTGAGTCGTATAGTCAACAAGGTCAAGAATAGGACAAAGTAAAGGGTGATAGAGTGAGCCAACCAAGAAAAAGGACAAAAGGGGAAGGAATATCTCCAACCAGTGTAAAGAAAAGTTTCTTATGAAAAATTTAACTACATGAGGTACAATTTATGACACTAAATTCTACCTTGAATTTAACGAGCATATCATTATCACAAGATGCAAAGTGAAAGTAGACATAAAATGTTAAAACAATTTTATCAAGATGTAAATGGGAAGTGGAATGCTCTAATAATGTTGGTTCACCCCCAAGGAAGATACCTAAACCTTTGTGAGATACAGCTAAGCTTTTTCATAAGAAATATGTTAGCTGTACACAAACATGTTAGACAAAAAAGCAAAAAATATATGATCCTCTAATGAGATAACAATATTTTGTTGGTATGGGTTGCAAGTTGTGTTATTATAGATAGAAATATGATAGGGAAATGATCACTTAGATAAAAAAAATAAAAATATTTTGCCAGTATGGGTAGCAAGTTGTGTTATGCTAGATAGCCATATGATAGGACAATCATAGACTGATTAGTGGTTTGGTCCCCATAAATGGTAAAAGATAAAGTGAATTGGTCCCCACAAAGGTAAAAATATGAAGATCAAGTGGATTGGCCCCCACAAAGGAAATAGAATATAAGATCATTATATAGATAATATAAGATGAAAATGTAGATATGATAGCCTTGTTAGAATGGTATATGTGAAATGCATGTCATTCTAAAGAGAAGAGATGTTGTGTCACTTCAACATAGTGAGATTTTTTCATGGAATGCCACCTTACAATAGATGATATATAAGGCCCACAAAATCAACAAGACACAAAGAGATAGGGAGATCCATTGATTCAATATCATAAGAACTCACAACAGTAGAATTTAGATAATGCATATGGCTGCATACAAGTTACTCATCATGATTTTAAAGTGCATAGATCTGAATAAGGCACATAAAACAAAGGAAAAATAAAAAATTGAGTCAACATGAGAGACAACCTAAATGCCCCTAATGCTTTGCATCATCACTAAATGTCACATGTCAAGATACAACAAATATAAGATGGTGATTAACAAATGGAAGAAAATTGTGACATATAATCCCCTATTTCCAAGTACCTACAAAGTGACCTAGGTCCTTTAGAGGAGCACAAACATATAAATATAGTCATCGCCTCCTGTTTCCAAGCACCAATGAAGTAACTTGGTTCATTCAGAGGGGCACAAAATAGATAAAGAAAGAATGGGGGAACACAAACAAGCACACCGTAATCTATAAGATAAAGTGAAAGAGATAGTTATTCTACAGGTCTTCCACTAGTAGGTCATCATCAAATAATTCCTGATCATATAGGGAGAGAGGCTGAGACTAGAAAGGATGAACATGAGGGCAGCAATAGGCATTACACTAGTAGCAAGAGCCAAGGATTATGCAGTTGTCACCTTCTTGTCCAAGAGTTCCAAAGAAGCAAGGGTCAATGATCATGTGAAGATCATAGATATAATCAGGATATCCTTTAAGTAGTCAAAAAAATTTCCATCAACAAAAGAGGCAAGTGGCTTGGCCCAAGCTAGTGAAGTAGAAGTCAGTCCTCTGACATTTGGAAGAGAGGTGGAGATAAACTTTGAAGAATGTAGTCCATCCTCAACAATGCTAACATATGTAGATAGAGAAATATACATTAAAATAGACAAACAAACTAAACAGGGACCACTAGAGCTTACTTTTGATAATAGTATTTAGGCATGCGGCCTTTCTTAAACTTTCACTTAGGTTTTTCTGGAGGTGGACTCCAATCAACCATAGTGGGATTGAGTACATTGAGATATCTTTGAAAAAAAGAATATTGTGAAGTAGGCAAAATATATAGGGATGCACTAGACACCACCTATGTATGCAGAATGCCAATGGGATGAGAGAACAAAATAACATTAGGCCAGGTGGTGATAAGGGGTGGCTCCAAGGAGGGAGTGATAAAGGCATGTACCCTTCTAGGGAGAGCTTCATTGGTAGTCCCTAGAGTGGCTAGCAACAACATGAAAGATAGAGTAAGAACAAATGTAGTAGAAGCATCAAGGATAGGAGGAGACATAGAAATAATAGGAGTACGGGCAGACATTTGTGATTCACTCATAGCCTTTAAGGTGGACTCATGCTCTCAGAACATCATCCATCGATGATGCTCATTATTGGTATTTTGCATAGAGATTTCATTAATGATATGTTGTTATTGATGTCAATTGAACTAGTAATGGTATTCATGTTATTGCTGATATTGTTATTTTTGATATTGGCTATTAACTAGTAAGAAGAGCTTTGTGGAAGATGTTGTAAACCTGTATGTTAAGTTTGTGAGATACACTAGTGAACCGGTGTAAAGGGTTAAACCTTTCTATGCATTATAATCGGTAAACCCTATCTATTGTTAAACCCTAACCAATCAAGTTTGTTAGTTTATTATCTGATGAGCGGTAATGATGAAGACATGTGTGATCATTGAATGAGGATATGTTCAAATTGTTTTGTCACGTTTGTTCTTGTCTAGGAGAGGAGAAAAGTGGATTGCATATAATTCATAGCATGTGACGAGTTACAAAATCCTATGAAGCGGTGATCATGGAGCGGTTGGAATTTACTTGAAGAATGTGAAGAGATTGTCATGATTTCTAACGGTCAAGATTGTACTAACTTGTTTGTAATCTCGATGATGAGAATTAGGTTTTTGTTGTGTTACTGACCTAATTGATTTCTATTTAAGGTCGAGTAAGTTGTTGTAAAGGTTGTTGGCAAGATTGGTAGTAAACCCATTGACTGTGTAGTTGCCTAACCGGTGAATGGATCTGCACTTTGAGTGAAGGAAGATTGAAGCATAGAAGGATCTGATCAAGCAAATGTAGTGCTACTCAGACAAATCAAGAAAACCTATTATTTTCTAACAATTACAATAGAAGTAAAATCCCTTAACCAAGTAAGCTCTAACAAGCTTGGTTACTCATTAAATCCTCTAACAAGGTGGTCCATTAGCTTGGATTCTTAAATCCTCCAATGAGGTTACTCCTAACAGGGTATTGTGCTTTTAATCAAGGCATATTTGTAAATCCCTTAACTGGGTGATTCCTAACTGGAATTAGTTCTTAACTGGACTTATTGTAAAGCTTTAACGGGCTTGGCTCTTAACAGGGAGAACTTTGAAAGAGTTCATCTAGTGATCCTTGTGAGTCCCATCTCACCGTGGTTTTTACCTTTTGGGTTTTCCATGTATAAACATTTGTGTCAAGTGCTGAATGCTTTTATGGTTGTGATCTTATTTGTTGATTTGGTTAATTTATGATAAGGAATGTTATGTAGAAGCATTGAGAGATGAATATGTTGAGTTATGATTAAGCATTGTTGATGTTCACAAGATTGAATTTGTTTACTGTTAAAGTTGTCATAACAGTTAAACCGGTTGATGTCAAGCATTCTTATGAATATTGATCTTGACTAAGATATGTTTACTTTGTTTGACTGAGTTTGAGTTTGGGAACTTTGTATCAGTTTTTCAATATACTGATTCACATCCCCTCCCTCTCATTATTCTACTAGATACTTATTCTTTCATTATACCATCAATGCTCACTTGCAAGATGGTTTGGATGCAAATGAGGACCAAGTATAAAAGTTTTAAAAGGCTTAACGATATCGTGCTCCATAAGAGAGGCCTCTAGAGCCATATCTACAAAGGATAAGGCCCAATGTATAAATTAGGAGGTGCTACTAAAATAGGTCCTACATACATAGTCACGGGTACCCTTCCTCATTTTTCTCAAGGATAAAATCAAAGGATTGGGAGGGTCCCTCGAAGTATATGGTTTAGGAGATAGTGGTGATGAAAAAGATCAAGTTAAATGCCTACCCTTACTATACTTCACAAGATGAGGGATATGATCCATGATTGGAAGCTAAAAGGGAGGGCGAATTGCAGACTTGAACAAAGTAGGTGTCTTTCTCTTTCTTGCAGTAGGAAAAATCACAAGAACATGGGATATTGTCATAGGATACATAGTATTAGGTGTGAAAGGATTTTTTCAATGAGGAACAGGTCCATTCATAGCCCCCAATAAAGAAGTAGTAGAAGATATGACCCACTACAACATACAAGCAGATAGGGAAGGTGAGGTAGAAATAGATGTAGGGGGAGATAAAGAAATTGTAGGCTGGACCAATGTAGAGGCTAACTCCCTCATTTTATACTTATAATAATCTTTGTACTATAGATCTCCACAATAAAGCATAGGCCCAACTCGATCAGGCTTGAAGTGATCTAATGAAAAGCCTTCGCGAGTAATAAGTGGCTAAAATCTAGTGTCCTAGACAAGATGCATCATAACTTTGTGAATGTATTTTAAACACATGCAAAAATGAATAAATTGCTTGCATAGTGATTAGTTTGGGGATACCTAGACTAACCTAGAGCATTTCCAATTTAGGAATAACAACAAAAGTAATCAATACTGCCTTAGGCCCCATAGTGTCCTAAAATTGCACCCTTTCCAATTTTGACTGCATTTCGGGCCCTCACCTTAGTGTGCTCATCCCCATGCTTGATCAGAACTTTTTAATGCCTCCCCATGCAAACAAGCTCTATTTTTCCATTATGCACCTTTAATAGGCCCTTAACCTTGTCCTAATTTAGGGTAGGACTAGGGTGCCATGCCTTGGTCCTCACCAGGCCCAAGGCACCATGCCTTGGTCCTCCCTAATCGGGATCCATTTTAAGCCCTTATCCTATGTTGGAGTTACTCCTTCTTGTTGGTCTATGTCAGAAAGTTAACATTGACGATGGGAAAGGATGTAAGGAAGTCTTCCCACCTCTCATTTGGACATAAGAGGAATAAATGGGAGTATTTTTTTAAATCCCCTTTAAGCATTTAATTAATCCAAAGCATTCTCTTTCCACACATCATAAAATTAGGCCCTTTACCCTAAATGTGTGCCTTTTTATTCTTCCAATTAATCGATTCATCAAAATCCCTATTTGTGTCCTATTTCGACCTTCAAGGTGGGATTTTGCATATCTAGACATCTCAAATTCCCATATACTCTTGGAGTTTGCTTTAAAATCACAATATCTTGCTTCCCCAAAAAATTGGCAAAAATTTGGTCGGACCATGTTTTTGGACCGTGTGTTCGGACCATGTGGGTACCAACATGGTCCCGACTTTTTCTCCCTGAATTTCAGGAGCATGTTTTGGTGGTATTTTAGTATTCAAATCCAAGAGATTGGTGAAAAATATTAGTTCTAGGTCAACCTATGACTCAAAATAAAGTTAGGGTCTCCTACATATAGCCTTTCCTTTCCTCTCAAGGGGAATGAAGCAATTTGGAAAGAACCTCTTATGAAGTGAAAGCGTAGGTTATGTGAAGTATTCTCAAACACTCATCAAGTCTACATCAATCATTCTCATTCAACTATTGTGGAACAACTTTACATCATTCATTTGCATGCATGTGTGGGTGTTAAAGTTTTGCCTTGTTCATGCCATTTCCTACAACATATGTGGTTACATTTAAGAAGTCAAGCATTGTCATCACTCATTGCAGATCTGAGGTATACCTTTACATTATTTATTTCAAGCATTTGCAATATTTCATTCAACGTTGGTTCCAATAGGGGTTTGACTAAGGCAAACCCCTATTTCCCCTTCTTTTTTATGTGTAGGAAACAGGTGGATAGTTCTACTTCTTGAATTAAGCTTTATTTGTATAGACAGAAAAACCCTTTTTGACATGCAGAAAGTTTGGAGGACCGATTGGAGGGTTCCCCTGGTTAGACAGATAGTCCCTGCTACTTTTCACAGATTTCGTAGAGCAGCTCTGAATCATCCCAAACTTCTCAGATCTAGGTGCACGACCAAATCCTGAATCTGTAGCTCACTGTTTTTGCTTATTTTGTCTTCAATTTCAGCACTTTACTTATTCAACTTACAAAAGAGGGTCAGTTGCATTCCAATTTCAACCAATCTTCTTAGTATTCAGTCCTTGCATCATTTAGGATTGGATCTAGTAGATTCAACCCCTCTTTTGAATGTAAATTTTTCCCAAGTGAAAATTGAGCTTAGTGATTTTTCCCTTTCAAGTGGCGAATTTGCTAAGTTCCCAATTTTCCACTTTACATTTTAGTGAACCCAACTCTTTACACCCTGATTTATGATTTATGTTCTCAGTTCTGATTGTTTATGCAATTTACAATTCATTTTTTTATTTACAAGTTTAATTTCCTTGCAAATTTTAAAAATTTAGAGGTTAATTTCATTCAAACCCTAATTTTTAATTTCAAAATTGAGCTTGCCAAATTTGGATCAATTATTTCATATCTAAGCATTTTTGCAATTTCAAAATTCAAAATTCCATCTACAAGGCATATTTCACAATTAATTTTTAAAATTAAGTGGCAAATTTCAAAAACACTAATTTTAAAATTTTTAAAAATTGAGCTTGTGGGTTGTTTAAATTTTGAATTTCTCTCTTCAAATTTGATTTCTAATTTCAATTCAATTTCAAAATAGCAATCTTATATCAAATTGAAATTTTAAAATTAAGTGGTTAGTTAAACAAACCCTAATTTTTAAAATTAAATCGATTTCTTCAAAATTTCAACATTTCAATATTTTAAATTTAAAAATTAAGAGGTTAGTTTTGGACAACCCTAATTTTATATTTAAAACTTCCCTCTTTACAATTTTAAAATTAAGAGGTTATTTTTACTAGGCCCTAATTTTTAAATTCAGTCTCTTTTTGGATAATTTTCCTTTTTCAAATTCCTAGGAGATTGCATTATTACTCTTTATTCTTTCAATCAATTTCTTCATTTAATTGAATAATCATTTTTCCTAGAATTTTGCATTATTCATTTATTTTGTAAGTTCCAATTGCGATTCTCAAAATTCAAAATTCAAATTCTCCCTCCTATATTTCATTTGAATTACATAAATTTAATGGTTGAATTTACAAAAACCCTAAATTATAAGTTATCTTGTGGATTGCGTGTAGTTCATTGCATTCACTTGTTTCATTGCTAGTTTCCTTTTCCTAATTTGGAAAAATGTCAAATTTATTTTTACAAGAGGAGGTTATTAAGTTTAAAGGATTTAAGATATATGAAAAACCCCTTTATGAGCCTATCAATAATTTATCTCCCAAAATTTCTCTCCCTAAAGAGGACATATTGATTCAAGAAGAAAATTTTAACACTTCTCTCAATCATCTCCCTATTTGGGATGACCAATTGGAGGATGGCATGGATTATTCTCTTACTATGTTCCTCCCTAATGAGAATACCTTGGAGAAAGACGATGATATTTTGGTAAAAGAAGTTGAAATGACTGAGAATTCTTTTAATACATCACCTTCTATTCATTTCAAAATCCTTGCTCCTAGAGATGAAGCATTAATTACATATGATAGTCTCTTTCCTATTGATTGTCTTAATCACAAAGATACCTTAGAGAAAGAAGATGATGCTATTTCCCATAATTGTAATTCTCTCTCTGCCGAAAATTAAGAGCCTAACAAATATCAAATCAATAAAATTTATATTGTTGAGAAATCAAAAATTCTTCTTGATTATCATGCAGTGCCTTATATATATAACAATGAGGTGTTTTCTTTAGATGAGACCATATGAATTTAAGCATAATATGTTTTCATAGTTCCTACAATCCTCTCTCCAATTAAAACAAATACACTATTTCCTACTAAAGAGGTTCCTAAAGAATAACTCTTAAGAGGATGATTTGGGGTCCTTAGATTTCACACCTTCTTGTTTTAGAAAATCTAAGATGTTGGAATTTGATACTCAAAATGTTTCTCCCAAATCATGTCTAGAAATTGTTTGGGCCTCTTTAAACTTCAATCCTAAGAGAAAACCCCCTCTTGATACTACACATGGATGCAATGGAAAATTTTTATGATACGTACAACAAAGTCAAGAAAGTCTTGAGAAATCATACTACTCTAGTGAAAAGCTACGTTTCCAACCTCTTCCTTTGTCAAAAACTCCTCCCCCATTGTCTAATGAATCCATACCTTCTCATTCCAAATTTGTGTTCCAACAATGAAATGTATTATCCAATCTTCTCCATGCCAATTTAATGTCTCTTCTTTGGCCTAAAAGAAGAAAGAAATGTACAAAACATTATGAAAATTCTTCTTTTTGCAAGTATCATCAAATTCATGGCCATTCTACTAATGAGTGTCAAGCTTTAAAATAAAAAATGTAACATTATATCGATTCAGACATAATAAAAATAACACTTGACCATGAATGACGAATTTATCCTGATCATTTCAAATAACTTTCAAGTTCCTATTATGTTGCTCCTCACTATGTGACATTGTCAGCCCATCTATTGGGGGCTTGTTGTTGTTCATGGTGGTACAATTTCCAGTACAATCATATTTAGTGAGAAACATAATAGTCTATTTATTCTTGTCTCTATGCTTGGGGGGCAAGAATATTATCTTTTCTCTTCCTAAGGTTTCACTGTTTTCACTATGGATTTCATTATTCATAACATGATGTCCTTTATTGCATTGAATTATCCTTCATACAAGAACATGTTTGTTCCTTGATTAGGACCTATTCCTTTCTTTAAATGGTACGTATTTTATGAATGATCTCTCCTTAGAGACTTTTTGTGATCCTTCTTCTATCATGCTCTTGCTCTTTGAAGATTACATCTTCTTTTGCACTGCATTTTTTATAACAAGATGTCATTTCTTGCATAGAGTTATCATTCATGCGAGTATACGTGTGTCCCTTGTTAGGACATATTCTTTGTTTGAAATGATGCGTCTCTTATGAATAATCTCTCTTTAAAAATTATATAATTGTTCTCGTTGTTCTTACACTTGGGGTACAATGATTTCTCTCTCTCTCTCTCTCTCTCTCTCTCTCTCTCTCTCTCCTTTTATAAGGATCCACCTTTCCTTTGTTGAGTGGTATTTGTTTCATGATTTGGTGTCATTCCTTGTGTGAATTTATTGTTTGCTCAAAGATTATCTCTTATACAAGAGATTTAAGTCCTTGGCTATAACCTCTTCTTCACTTGACAATGTACATCTACCATGAACTTACATATTTACATTGGGTCAAAAGTGTGTCATCCTTCATCAATAATCCCTTTCACCTAGCAATAAGAGGAAGGAATGTATTCTTGTTCTCTTTCCTTTCTTTTGGTAGAAGATGTTATGTTTGTTCAAGATATCTCCTCTTGTAGATAGATCTCTTTTGAGAAAATATCTCTTCCCCTCCAAGGATCCCCTTTACACTTGTTGCAAGATAATTCTCTTTCAACTATCTTATCCTTGCTTGAAGAGAATTCCCTCTCTAGCTTGGATTTATGACATTGTTTCCTAAAGGATATATCCTTGCTGTTTAAGGTTACTTATCCTTGTCTCTTGCTTCCTTAAGACATCAACATAAGGTTATGTTGACATCTTAAGGGGGGGTACCCATATTGCTCCCTTTGTATCATATTGTACTATACCTCTTGCATATAATTTTGGCATGTCTTAAATGGGGTGCTCATTCTTAGAGCTAGAGTAAAAAATCTTAGAGCGAGATTCTTCACACCCAAAAAAAGAAACAACATGTCTTAGATGGGCTTACACATAACGAAAACCAGAGAAAAGACTCTTACACTGGATGGCCTCAAAACCAAGCATGTATCTATCTTAAATGGGGTGTTCATTCTCAGAACCAGAGCAAAAACTCTTAAAGCTAGATGCTTCACACTCAAAACCTGATGCAACATTTGATTCGCCACTTGGCATTTTCATTTAAATTGCATGTCCTAAATAGGTTGAAGTACACTAAAAAACAATCAAAGTCTTACATAGGGTGCTATACACTTGAAACCAGACATCACTTGCACACACGAACGAGGATGGGTATAACAAGATAAAAGCAGCTAGACTATTCTTACTCTCCTCCCCTACATGGATCACCTAGATAAAAACATCTAGGGGTGAGTAGTCCATGCCCTTTCTCACCATTCTTCTCATGGATTACCTAGATAAACACATCTAGCATGTATTCATGATCTCTCTTCTACTTCTCATGAACTCATAGTTTTTCTATATTGATAGTTCATGGATGATGCTTTCTTTGCTCTTTTATGTGATCACTTGTGTCCGTGAGATGACATTTTTCAAGAATGATATTAGTTGTTGGGATATTTTAATATTGAGGTCTCTTCAGCTAGTTGACTTGAGGTCTTGTTTTTCATTCTTAGCTTTTGTTGTGTGTCTTTTTGTGTGTACTTGGATATGTTTGAGTGAGTTAAGATCCTAAGATTGGGGGCTTCATTCATCGATATTAGCAATATCTTACACTCTTTAGGATCTTTCTCCACATTCCTTATCTTCTTCATCTCTCTTTCTTCTACTTTCATGTGAGTATTTGCGTAAGCTGATACTCCTGCTAAATTGGGGGCTAAATGTAACATCCTAAAATTGCACCCTTTGTAATTTTGACCATATTCGGGGCCCTCACCTTAGTGTGCTCATCCCCATACTTGATCGGAAATTATTTATGCCTACCCCATGAAACCAAGCTTTATTTTCCATCTTGCACCTTGCATAGGCCATTAACCCTAGCCCAATTTGGACTAGGACTAGGGTGCCATGCCATGGTCCTCACCAAGACCAAGGAACCACACCCTACTCCTCCCTAATTGGGATCCATTTTAAGCACTTAGCCCCATCCAAAATTAGAGTGGGAGTTACTCCTTCATGTTGGCCTATGTCAGAAAGTTAACATTGGCGATGGGAAAGGATGTAAGGAGGTCCTCCCCCCTCTCATTTGGAAATAAGAGGCATAAGTGGGAGAATTATTTTAAAGCCCCTTTAAGCATTTAATTAATCTAAGGCATTCTCTTTCCACACATCATAAAATTGGGCCCTTTACCCTAAGTGTGCCCCTTTTTATTTTTTCAATTAATTGATTCATCAAAATCCCTAATTGTCCCCTAATTCGACATTCAAGGCCTGATTTCGCATATGTAGACATCCCAAATTCCCACATACTCCTGGAATTTTCTTTAAAATCATAATTTCTTGTTTCCCCGAAAATTTGTGGAAAAGTTGGTTGGACCATGTCAGTACCAGAATGGTCCCGACTTTTTCTCCACAAATTTAGGGAGCTTGGTTTGGTGATATTTTAATATTCAAATCTAAGAGATTGGCAAAAAAATTTATTTCTAGGTTGGCCTATGACTCAAAACAAAGTTAGGGGACCTCGTACATATAGCATTTTCTTTCCTCATTCAAGGGGAATGAAGTAATTTGAAAGGAACCTCTTATGAAGTGAAAGCATAGGTTATGTGAAGTCTTCTCAAACACTCATCAAGTTTACATCAACCATTCTTATTCAACTATTGTGGAGCAACTTTATGTCATTCATTTGCAAGCATGTTTGTGTCATAAGGTTTTGCCCTATTCATGACATTTCCTATAACATATGTGGTTACATTCAAGAAGAAAAGCATCATCATCACTCATTGCAGATTTGAGGTTGATTCAAATCAGGGTTTTACTAAGGCAAACCCCTATTTCCAACCCTTTTCCCCTTCTTTTTTGTGTGTAGGAAATAGGTGTGCAGTTGTACTTCTATAATTAAGCTTTATTTGCAAAGACGGAAAACCCCTTTTCGATGCGCAAAAATCTCGTTGGACAGATTAGATGGTGCCCTTATCCGAACACACGATCCCTGCTAATTTTGGTAGATTTTGCAAATCAACTATGAATCATCCCAAATTTCTTAGATCTAGGTGCACGATTCAATCCCGAATCTGTAGCTTATTTTTTTTGCTTAGTTTGTCTTCAATTTCAGCACTTTAATTATTCAACTTACAAAAGAGGGTCAATTGCATTCCAATTTTAACCAATCTGCTTAGTATTCAACCCTTGCATCATCCACGATTGCATCTAGTAGATTCAACCCCTCTTTTGAATGTAAAGTTTCCCCAAGTAAAAATTGAGCTTAGTGATTTTCCCCTTTCATGTGGTAAATTCTTTAAGCTCCCAATTTTCCACTTTATAGGTCCCATGAAAACCATCAAAGTAGTGTTGCCTAGATGAAGAATAGAGAACCCATCGTTTACGCAAACAAAGGCACTACATTCATCATTTTTCTCCCTATGTAGACCATTGATGAATAAGGCCTCCTCCATGATAACATCAACATGACATGTTGGATCTACCATCACACCAATGACAATGTTACTATTTTATCTTAGCCAAGATACACAACAAGGTGGGCTCTACACTATAAGGATCATCCAGACGTGTAAAAGATATGTCAACTTATTTTCCTTTGGAAGAGATCAAAGTGATGCTGACCATGCTAAAAAATATGCCACCACTCGACTTAGGGTCTAATGATGCAGAGATGAAGTTTGACAAATAAGGCAAGAAAGGGTCGATGTAGATCTAGAGCTTACTATTGGTTTTATCAACAAACTTGTTAGATTTTTGTGTACCTTTACTGACTCGATTAGTACCACTGTCTATATGATCTTGCACTAAACATAGAAGATGAATACAATGCGTCGTATCATGTCTAGGCGCATGGTGACATTGATAGAATTTAGAACCATCATACCACTAGGGATATGGTCTACTATTGACCAACAATCTAATCTTAGTGAGGGTTATAAGATTATTTTATAATAATTTTTTCTCTATGCTTACAAGGATTAACTAATTCATACCTCCTATTAGGAGTCTCACTTTTGCAATAGTTAATTATATTATAAGAGTGGGCGGTCTTACAAGGACAAATGCACAATAAATGATAAAATAAAAAAGTTACAAGATATTGACTCAATTATGAAATTCTCCTAGAGAAGATCACACAGGCCTTGATGTGAAGCTCTTCAACTTCTACAACATTTTAACTTCTATGCTTTCAACATGAAAATAAACAATATACTTGATCATGGTTCTTATAATAATAGGCTTGAATATATTAATAAAGGAACATTCTATATAGGAATTAATTTATTGTGAATTTGTGATAGCAATTAAACAATTTCTAAATAGAAAATATTAGATATCATCAAGAGGTCATTACAACATGAGATTATCCCTATATGAAAATGCATGAACACCACAATGTGTGAGTTACCATTGCACACATCAGTAGCTATCACAAAGAGGACGATACAAGCTTAAAATTCAAAGTATACTCACTTGTACTTAAAATGGATAAGTTATTGCAGCACATGCGGTAGCAATAGGAATTGATTTAAAGTAATAGGGAACTCCAAAATTGTAATAAGAGGCACCAAAAGTTAAAAAAACCACACCACAAGACATATTTAATTAGGTAAAGGATCTTATCATGAATAAAGTAAAATGCATAAACATGATTTTTGGTCAAGGATCACATATGAGTGACATAAAAAATATGCCTAAATAAACACAAAATTATTGGAACAATAGAAACACTAAGTTTGAGTGTGAAATTTGGGATAGTCCAATATCCTCTTCTATTTTTGTTTCACGTATTTATCCTATGAGAATTATGGAATGTGTAGCGTCGTAAATTGTACGCACTCGCTAGGGTGGTACAATTTCACACCTAGTTTAGCACCCGCCTTAGCGCATTTTGCATTCTGCATTGCATTTCTCCTTAAGCACTTAATTAATCAAATTAATTAGGTCTAAAGTCTTATTTCATCATTCTCTACATCATAAAGTAGGGCCCTTTCACTAAAGCGCGCCCTTCGCATTTTATTCCTCCAATACATCACTTAATCAAAAACCCTAATTAAGTCCTATTTCAAACTTGGGGGCTTGGTTTTGGGGTCTAAACATCCCGAAATCACCTGTAACTTCGGGATTCTCTCTAAAATCATCATATCCGACGGCCCTAAAAATTTGGTGAAAAGTTGTCGGGACCATGGCGCCCATGCAACATGGTCCCGGACATTTTTCCTGAAATTTTGGGAGCACGATCCAATCATAAAATAAAGCTTAACCCCAAGAAATTGGCGGGATATTCAATCTCTAGGTCGGCCAAAATACGAATTTACGACCTAGGGTTTCATACATAAAAGCTCTCTTTCCTCATTGGAAGGGATCGGATGTTTGTTTCCAGGAACTTCATATGCAGCGACAGAGCAGATCTTTGAAGACTTCAAAAATACTCAACATCATTCTATCAAGCATCTATCAAATTCATTCATTCATCCAATTAGGGCTTGGAAGACATTGAAGAACAATAGGAGATTACCGACTGAAGATTGGCTTGTACTCCTCCCTTGAGGGTTGGGTATGATTTCATATTGTTTTCATGTCCTTACATAAGCTTTGATATATCATTTATTCATGCTTTAGATCAAATTGCATCTTGATTTAGAGCATTTGCATTATCATTTACAAGCAATTAGGGTTTACTTTCTAGGTTGCTCTAGTTTGCTTTCTTGCATTTTGGACCTTGCACACACACTAGGTCTGCACACACAATACATTTTACAAAACAACTTGGCTATTCATGGAGGTGGAAATCACCAAAGCGGGGGTTTGACTAAGGCAAAACCCTATATAGCCGCCCTTCCCCCTTTTTAGATATTATTGCAGGTTTCGGGATTCGAACGACGCCGCAGGACACAGATCCGGAAAGAGGAGACTGAGACAGAACCCTGTGTGAAATTGCAGCTCAGAAGACCAGGACAGGGGCGCTGGGCACCTTGGTCCTACCAAGACAGGGGCGCTGGGCGCCCTGCTCCCTGGGACAGAGGCGCTGGGCGCCCTGGTCCTCCGGACAGATAGCTTTCCGACAGTTTCCAGACAGTGTTTCAGGGTACAAAACAGTGGTTTCCGGTGCAGTTTTCAGGACAGTGGCGCCCGCACCCCCGTCCCGAACATTTTCAGTCTGATTTCAACTCCAGGTACATATCTGCATTCTTATTTTATCCTTACATTTACAGCTGTTCATTGTTTAATCTCAATTCTGCAAACTTGTTACTAGTTCTTACTTACATTTCGAGGTTAGGGTTTGAACTTGTATCATTTTAGCTTTCAATTTCAACAAGGGAATAGAAATCCTAATAGATATCCCGTGGCTCTCTCTTTCACCAAAAGAAGTAGCCAACCGTGTGATATGTCTAGGCTCTTTCGTATTCCCCAATGTGTGTCAAAAGTTAGGATTTGGGTACATTGTCCTAGTCTCGCTTTTTCCTCTACACATTTTGGTGAACCCGACGTGAACCTATCATTGCTTCCTCTTGCATTTCATGTGTTAGATCTAGATCTAGATTTAGTGTGTTTTCATTTCATTTCATTAAAAGAGAAAAAGAAAAAAAAAAAAGAGAGAGAACTTGTGTTTCTTTGCATTGTGTGTTTAAATTTTATGCAATCTTTTCAAAATGTCAGATTTTTATTTGCAAAATGTTCATGCATTTGATGATTATTATGAGTATAGCCAAGATGAATTAGATGAAGCTTTAGATGAGTTTTTAAACCCTAAGGATGCTAAACCTTCATTTTACCAAAAACTCATAAACCTTGTTACTATGCCATTTAGGTGTGATGAGAAAGATAAGTCGAATGATTCCTCTCAAGGATACATTCCTATCCACTTTTCCCCTGAATCTAGTAACATGGTTGTTTTCAATAATCCCCTCTATGAGGAGATGTCTCCTTTTGAATCAAAAGACAAACCTTTTAACCGATATGATTATGCTTTGTTGGATGATGCCCTTGATGACTTTGTGGCTTTGTCGAAACCTATAAACAAAAACAAGACCTCTAAGTTGGTTAACATGATAAATTTGAATGAATATAACAAACCTCTCTTTGAAGTCCAAGGTGCTTATCCTTCTCCCACCTTTCAAATTCCTAAGACTCCTCTCCTTACTGTCCAAGGGAGGTATGATCATGATTCCTTTTGTACTCCGAATAAACCAATCATTACCGTACAAGGAAGACAACCTATAAGTCCTTACAATTATGCTAAGCAAATAACTAGAGAGAGTTATCATGCGGTTGCCCATACTTATCATACCAGAAATAATAAGCAACCCAATCCTCCTCCTGTTATTCCAGTTTCGCTTCCTAATCCTCAACCAATTCTTCCTCAAGCTCCCCGTATTTCGCAAGTTATGGGTAAGGAATATGATCTCATAGAACAGCTTAAGGCTACCCCTACTAAGATATCCCTTTGGGATTTGATTCAAACTTCTTCCGCTCATCATGGAATGTTACAAGATGCCTTGAAAGATTTGAATGTTCCTCCACCGAATACATCTAGTAATATAGCATCTTTTGTTAACTCTGTGATGAATCCTAAACCTCAAATTGTGTTTACGCAAGATGAGTTGCCTACTAGTGAATTCCAACAACAATATGATCCCTTGATGATTGTGGTTGTCATGAAAGACACTGCTATAAGACGAACACTAGTAGATAATGGCTCTGGCCTTAATGTGTGTAGCATCAATCTATTGCATAAGATGAATGTGGATACATCTCTTATGGAGCCTGACTCTCGTTCTATTCGTGGCTTTGACAATGTGGCTAAGACTTCATTGGGTATCATCACCTTACTTCTCACAGTGGGACCTGTTACTTTGCCTACTCCTATCCATGTTATGCCGGGAAATTTAACATACAACTTGTTATTAGGGAGGCCTTGGATTCACAGCATGCAAGCTGTCCCCTCTACATTGCATAGACAAGTTAAATTCATCTATAACAATAAGACATATACTTTGATGGGAGATACTAATTTTCAAGCTTGTCTACAAACATCTAATTCCAAAGGAGATTCTTCTAAGCCATCCTCATCTAGTGATGACTCTTTAAACAAGAAACCTATCGATGAGTCTTCGCTTTCCGATGATCAAAATCCCTGGGATGAATCTGGAATTCCTAAGGAAGATCCTTCTTGGCTTGAAACTACACATAAAAAGGATTTTGATCCTGAGAAGGTTCTCGTAGAAGATGATTGGGGATCTCTTGACTTTAACCCTACCTTTGTGGGTGAATATAAGATTCCTTCTAGAGAACTTAAAGTTGAAAAGAAGGAAGAAGCTGAAAATCACAAAGTTGGAAAGAAAGAAGAAACTAAAAGACAATCAACCCTGCCTGAAGCTATGAGTAATAATTTTGTGGCCGCTTCTCAAACTTCCTCTTCTCACATCTATAACTATGAAGAGTTTGATTCTTTATCTTATGAAAAACCACCTTCTTTTCCTGAAATGGCTGATCGCTATGGTCGTGGTTTTTGCATTTTTGCTAAGCATGGGTATCATGGAAAAGGTTGTGGTGCTAATGAACAAGGGATTAGAGTTCCTCTAGAGACTAATTTTCAACATTATGCCTTTGGACTTGGCTATAATCCCTGCAGACGTACTAAAGCCTCTAAAAGACCATGCATTAGTGTTAATGTCGTCTCTACATCTTTATCAATACAACACCCTGAGTATATTGATGAGGATTCTTCAGGTGATTGTGCTCTAGATATCTTCCCTACCGACGACACTTTAGCTAAGTTCTTTGGAGCCTATGACACTCTTCCTCGTTATCATCACAATAGGGGACTCCCTTATTGTTTGAACACTAAAGCTTATTTTGGAAAAGAGATTGATAATGATAAGACTGTGAAAGAATTCCCTCAGTTAAAGGATACTCCTCAACAAAGTAATCTCCTCATAAGTGATACCCTTGATGTTAAGATGGATCCTTGCAACAAAGAAAAAATCATTAAAATTGGAAAATGTTTGGATGAAGAGGAACAAAAACAATATGAAGAACTATTGCATGAATTCCCTGAGATTTTTGCTTGGGCATATTCTGACATGCCTGGTATAGATCCTAAGATTGTTACTCATAATATCGTCTTAGTACCTGATGCTAAGCCCGTGAAACAAAAGATTTGAAAAATGAATCCTAAGATAGCTCTGCTTGTTAAAGCTGAGATTGAAAAGTTATTGGAGGCTGGATTTATCCGCCCTATTGACTATTCCCCATGGATTTCAAACATTGTCGCTGTGGCTAAACCAGATAACAAAATAAGAATGTGTACCGACTTTCGGGATCTAAATAAGGCTTCTTTAAAAGATGATTTCCCTCTTCCAAACATTGATATGATAGTTGATTCTATGGCAGGACATGCCCTCTTATCCTTCATGGATGGTTTTTCAGGCTACAATCAAATTTTCATTAACCCTCAAGATCAATACAAAACCGCTTTCACCACTCCTTGGGGTACGTTTTGTTGGATAATGATGCCTTTTGGACTTAAAAACGCCGGTGCAACTTATCAACGAGCGATGACCCTTATCTTTCATGATTATATGCATAAGATTTTAGAGGATTACGTTGATGATATTTTGGCTAAATCCTTTCTTCGCATGGATCATGTTAAAGTCCTTCGTCAAATCTTCGAAAGAATTCGTAAATATCACAAACATGATAAAGATGGTAAGGAGTGTCCGGTGTATTACATAAGTCGTACCTTACTCGATTATGAGACCCGATATTCTGTGATAGAAAGACAATGCTTGGCCGTGGTGTTTACGACTCAGAAATTGAGACATTATCTTTTAAATTCAGAAGTCCATGTCATGGTTAAGTTTGATCCGTTGAAGCATCTTTTCTCTAAAACTGATTTATCAGGACGTCTCGCTAAGTGGGTTATGATAACTGAATTTGACCTTAAATTTGTTTCACAAAGAGCAATTAAAGGACAAGTGTTGACTGATCACTTAGTTGAGGCTCCTTCACCTTCTTCATTCCCTAACCCTGAGTCCTTTCCTGATGATTTCATTCTTTCTATAGAGAAAGATGAAACCTGGGAGTTATATTTTGATGGCTCTAAGTGCCGTACGGGATCGGGGGCAGGTGTTGTTTTGGTTTCTCCTACAAAGAAACCTATTCCCTTATCATATCGTCTAAATTTCTTGTGTACCAATAACATTGCTGAGTATGAGGCTCTTATAGCAGGAATAAAAGCAGCCCTAGCTCTTAATATAAAACACATACATATCTATGGAGATTCGCAATTAATTATAAGACAAGTAACAGGAATATATCAAGCAAAACAAGACAAATTATCACAATATAAAGACCTTGCTATATCGTTATTACAAAATTTTGATTCTTATACCATGGAACCTGTCCCTCGAAAAGATAACCGACATGCGGATGTGATGGCATGTGTGGCTTCGTTAGTATCTTTAGAGGACCCTATGGTCGATCTTAACTTTGTTATTCACAATCTTACTTCTCCAGCTATTGAAGATGATTCTAGCTTGGTAACATGTTGTGACTTTGTAGACTCAGATGAATGGTTCTCGCATATTGTAAGATATTTGACCGATGGTACCTTCCCTAATTCTGCTAATAGGAACACTAGGGCTAGAATCCGCAAGTTGTCTGCTAGGTATATCATCCTTTCTAATGTCCTTTATCGAAGGGGTTATGATGGTCTCCTTCTTCGTTGTCTTAACAAGTCGGAAATCCCTGTTGCTCTTGAAGAGGCACATTCGGGTGCCTGTGGGGGGCATTTTGGGGGCAAATCCCTGGTTCATAGGTTTCTTCGTATGGGATACTATTGGCAAACTATGCAGAAGGATTCCTTCTCATTTGTTAAGAAATGTCACCAATGTCAACAACACAATAATCTGATTCATGCTCCTGCCCAAGAACTTCGTTCTCAAGTAGCTTCTTGGCCTTTCTCCGCATGGGGTTTGGATCTTATTGGAAAAATCTCTCCTCCTTCATCTCAAGGACACACCTTCATTATAACTACAACAGATTACTTTACGAAGTGGGTAGAAGCTATTCCTCTTCGCTCTACTACTACTGAAGTGATTTGTCAATTTCTTCTAGAAAACATTATTTCTCGATTTGGGATACCTTCCACTATTATCTTAGATAATGGAACATCGTTTAAGAACAAGGACGTGAAGAAATTCCTTGAGAAGTATCATATCAAACATCAATTTTCTACACTGTATTACCCTCAGTCAAATGGTCAAGCCGAATCATCCAATAAGATAATTGAGCAAATTCTTCGTAAAACCGTAAATAAGCATGGTAAGGATTGGAGTAACCAGCTAATCTACGCTCTTTGGGCCTACCGAACGAGTGTATGAATTGCTACGGGAACTACTCCTTATAATCTTGTTTATGGTGCTGACGCTATTATGCCCTTAGAGCTAGAAATTCCATCACTTAGGGTTTCTCTTAAAGGTATAGTAGATGATGACTCCTATAGAGAACAACGACTTCAACAGCTTGAGATGCTTGATGAACAACGTATAAACACTCTTGAGCATATTCAAGCATATCACAAAACCCTACAGCGAAGCTATAATGATAAGGTCATTCAACGTTCCTTCTCAGTAGGTGATTTAGTCCTTTATGAGAATCAGCGCAATGTGAATGCCTTGTCGGCCGAAAAGGGAAAATTTAGTCCTAATTGGCTTGGACCATATATCGTCATTGAGGATTATGGATCAGGTGCTTACAAAATAGCGGATGTAGATGGTACGCCTCTTAAAGAACCTATCAATGCTATGCACTTGCATAGATATTATGCTTAAATTCTTCACTTCTTATCTATCTTCTTCAACATTGGATAATATGTTAGTGTTTCTTAATTAAAAGCAAAATAGAATTAAATGTTATGATGTTTGATCTATATTGCTTCGTTCCTGACAAGCATGTCTTCTTACTTTATAGGTTTGTCTTGAATTCATTTATGTAAATTGTAAAAGATTTACATTTTTCATTATGCTAGCATATTATACAATGTCTTTATGTGTTAAGTAGAATCGTATCATGTTGTGTTTAAGTTCAAAATTAAATCACATTAGTTATATGATTCTTAGACTTAATGCATATTTCTTCCTTATCGTCAATGTCGTACTTGATTAAATATTTTAATTAAGTCACACATGTATCAATTTAATCATGGAGCATTGAGAAATCAATCACATAGAAATTAAATTCTGAATATACATGTAAATTTACCAAATGTATTAGATTTAATCAAAACAAAATATACATTGTTTTAGGCATTAAAGATAACACATTTGAGACAGAACGAGAAGCATGTATATATACATATATATGTGTGGATCGTATACAAACATAGGTCACTGTATATCCAAAATGTGATCTCTCTCTTACATCATATAATCATCTCCTATCCCTAGGGCTAGTGGCTGGAGAGTGTCGACTGGATGCTTCCTCCTGATCTGGCCGTGGAGGTGGACCCATGGGTGTGTAGCGCGATACAGATCGTGATTGACTCTGAGAGGAACTCCTACAATCCCTATCCATGAGGATCGCACGATAGGTGGTAGCCTCGGTTTGGGCCGCTACTAGATCTCGCCGCACCTACTGGAGGTCCTCTGATAAGACTCTCTCTCTCTGCCCCGCCTGATGGAGATCCTCTGATAGGACTCTCTCTCTCTGCCGCGCCTGATGGAGGTCCTCTGATAGGACTCCCTCTCTCTGCCGCGCCTGACGGAGATCCTTTGATAGGATTCTCTCTCTCTCCCTCCATATATCTACCTGTAATCGGAATGGGAAAAACAAATCCTCATGCCGACCCACGTTCCCCTGAGGCCTGTAGGTAATCTGTGAGGAACTAGGAATCTGTGCTATCATGGAGATATCTGTCATTGCCTGCTGAATCAAGGAACGCCAGTCCTACACATTAGCTGTGGCAATAGAATAGATCTTTGTTAGTACCATTCTATATCATCAAAGCATTAATCAAATCAATATAAACCTACTATACCTGGATCTCCCTCGCGCCAGTAGGGATCATGATATGGTAGCATCTGTGACTGGGAACCGCTAGGCTCCCCTCGCTCGAATACTCTATCCACGATGGGTGTAGGCTGAACGGTACTAGTGACAGGTCTCCGTATTGCCTCCTGTTCCTCCTGTTGGGGAATAAAAGGTGGATCCAGAGCTATGGTATCGTCTCCTGAATGGTGGGGAGCTGCATCCGACTCCTCCTCATCATCTCTATCATCCTCCTCATCATCCTCCTCATCATCCTCATCCTCATCCGCATCATCACCTGCATCCTCCTCGTCCTCCTCTCTATCTGCATCCTCCTCCTCCTCGTCACTGGGCTGATCGCCTGTAGGTGGATCAGGATCTCCCGTCTCCTCATGACCCTCTCCCTCATCTGGCTCCTCTGACCTAGATCCCTCATCCTCGTCTCGGTCTCCATGTCTCCATGGGCCTGGATAGCCTGTCGGATGATCTAGTGGAAAGATAGGACCTGGATATGATCTCATGAACCATGAAACATATCTACGCTGTGCTCCAGGCTCTGCAGAATAGTCAGTGACTACATCCTGATCTGATCCCTCCAAGTCTGTCGTCTCGATATCATCCACCGTCGGTCTCGCTACTGCTCTAGGTCTGGGAAGGACCCGTGAGTGTCGAGTATAGATGGGCACATCGACTGGAACACATTGCTCTAGTCCGAACTGCCTCCGTACTCGGTCGAAGTAGAAAGGGACTATGATGTGTGCATATCGTCCTCGCAGTAGGCGGTTCCTCTGTAGACATGCTAACTGTCTCTCCATACCATCCCATCTGTGCATCAGTAGGTAAGGTTTCCACACTATCACCTCAGATGTCAGTCTGTCAATAATCACTCTCCAATATAACAAATCCCCAAATCTCCACTCGCTGGTTAGTGGATAAGCGAACACCCTAGGTCGCTCGCTCGCTATACTCAGTGGATAACCGATGGGCCTGGTGCATGTGAAGTGCTCTAAGATCCACACCTACAGAAGTGTGCATGTCATCAAACTACAACCCTGTCCAAATACATACTCCTCAAGGTCGTGATAGAGATGTGCAAGCATACTCCGACCCCATGCATAAACTCTCCTATGTCTCTCCATCCCTCTGATACACCATGTGAGGCCCCCATGCATGTGTGTCCCTCGCCCATTAGGGCAGACGGCTAGTGCTATGATGGCTATCATGAGGCATCTCAGAAGTGGTATCTCTCCTGTAGGATGTAAGAGCCAGCTGACCATGATACGACCTCTCGTCTCGCTCGGCATGACTCTCCCTATGCAGTACATCTGCTCCCTCTGATGATCCTCTGCTACCCGATCAGTCGCATATGTGACTGTCGCTCCTCTGATAGGAAGACGCAGTATACGGTACACATCCTCGAGTGTGACCGTCAGCTCTCCTACCGGAAGGTGAAAGGTACAGGTGTCAGGATCCCATCTCTCCATCAGTGCCATCAGCATCGCAGGATGAAATCGAATGGCCGACATAAGAATCATGTACCACAATCCTACTATCGATAGGGTGTCTCTCTCTGACTGAGTCAGCCGTGGAATCTGGTCTCACAAAGTGCGAAAGATGTGTCCCGCTGTATGCTCTCTCATGTACGGGAGACCCTGCAAAATGAAAACATGACCAAAATCAGTACTCAATCATCGAAATCACAAATGCAAACTGTTGAACATTGAATGCTTGCCTTGTAACCCCTCGCCAGGCCCTGATTGGGGACCATGGCGCCCTGTCAGGGACCATGGCGCCCTGAGGGGATCATGGCGCCCTGTCAGGGACCATGGCGCCCTGGGGGGACCAGGGCGCCCCTCAGGGACCAGGGCACCCTAGGTGGGCCCCGGTCGGCGTTCAGGGTCCGCATTTGATCACGGAAAAGTCAAACATGTGAGAAATCAAAAGTCAAACATTCAGTCAACTCACCTCGTCCAGTGGCTCGTCGTCGATCACGGCCTGGCGCAGGATCTCGATCCTCGTGGGACGCTCCGGTCGTCATGAAGGCATGATGATTAGGTGGGCTCTGCTGCACTGAATAGTATCCTGAAATTGGCAAAGTGACGAATACAAGTGTCACTTTCGAAGTATATACTCTAGTTTGTCTATTCTTACTTCTCGAAACCCTAATTTTTCCCCTATCATTCATTTTATCATAACTTGGGTTTGGGAGATGCGATTTTTGAGCCGTTTGTTGCGTTGGAATCGTATTTTCCTTCTCCTACTCTCGGGATGTTCCAAAAAGTGCTCTGATGAAGCCTATTTAGTGAACACCCCTCATCAACACTCTATTACACAATTTGTCGCAAGTAAACATGCTACCCTGTTTCACCTCCCTAAAAAAGCAAGTCGAAATAGGGGGGGGCATATAGCTACTCACAGATTTCATCACTTTCCCTAGTAAGCATTAGGTGATTTTGTGATCTAACGTTTGTTTTGTAGGGTGCAGTTCCTAACTGTGTACTGCAGATACCGCTGGGGGCTTCGTCCGATGACTTATGGATATATCCTTTTTTCAAATAATGTTTACTTTTCTATACTTTAGCTTGCATATGCACGTAGTACTCATATGACCGCTAAAGTGGGGGCTAAATGTAGCATCGTAAATTGTACGCACTCGCTAGGGTGGTACAATTTCACACCTAGTTTAGCACCCGCCTTAGCGCATTTTGCATTCTGCATTGCATTTCTCCTTAAGCACTTAATTAATCAAATTAATTAGGTCTAAAGTCTTATTTCATCATTCTCTACATCATAAAGTAGGGCCCTTTCACTAAAGCGCGCCCTTCGCATTTTATTCCTCCAATACATCACTTAATCAAAAACCCTAATTAAGTCCTATTTCGAACTTGGGGGCTTGGTTTTGGGGTCTAAACATCCCGAAATCACCTGTAACTTCGGGATTCTCTCTAAAATCATCATATCCGACGGCCCTGAAAATTTGGTGAAAAGTTGTCGGGACCATGGCGCCCATGCAACATGGTCCCGGACATTTTTCCCGAAATTTTGGGAGCACGATCCAATCATAAAATAAAGCTTAACCCCAAGAAATTGGCGGGATATTCAATCTCTAGGTCGGCCAAAATACAAATTTACGACCTAGGGTTTCATACATAAAATCTCTCTTTCTTCATTGGAAGGGATCGAATGTTTGTTTCCAGGAACTTCATATGCAGCGACAGAGCAGATCTTTGAAGACTTCAACAATACTCAACATCATTCTATCAAGCATCTATCAAATTCATTCATTCATCCAATTAGGGCTTGGAAGACATTGAAGAACAATAGGAGATTACCGACTGAAGATTGGCTTGTACTCCTCCCTTGAGGGTTGGGTATGATTTCATATTGTTTTCATGTCCTTACATAAGCTTTGATATATCATTTATTCATGCTTTAGATCACATTGCATCTTGATTTAGAGCATTTGCATTATCATTTACAAGCAATTAGGGTTTACTTTCTAGGTTGCTCTAGTTTGCTTTCTTGCATTTTGGACCTTGCACACACACTAGGTCTGCACACACAATACATTTTACAAAACAACTTGGCTATTCATGGAGGTGGAAATCACCAAAGCGGGGGTTTGACTAAGGCAAAACCCTATATAGCCGCCCTTCCCCCTTTTCAGATATTATTGCAGGTTTCGAGATTCGGACGACGCCACAGGACACAGATCCGGAAAGAGGAGACTGAGACAGAACCCTGTGTGAAATTGCAGCTCAGAAGACCAGGACAGGGGCGCTGGGTGCCCTGGTCCTGCCAGGACACAGGCGCTGGGCGCCCTGGTCCTCCGGACAGACAGCTTTCTGACAGTTTCCAGACAGTGTTTCAGGGTACAAAACAGTGGTTTCCAGTGCAGTTTTCAGGACAGTGGCACCCGCGCCCCCGTCCCGAACATTTTCAGTCTGATTTCGACTCCAGGTACATATCTTCATTCTTATTTTATCCTTACATTTACAGCTGTTCATTGTTTAATCTCAATTCTGCAAACTTGTTACTAGTTCTTACTTACATTTCGAGGTTAGGGTTTGAACTTGTATCATTTTAGCTTTCAATTTCAACAAGGGAATAGAAATCCTAATAGATATCCCATGGCTCTCTCTTTCACCAAAAGAAGTAGCCAACCGTGCGATATCTCTAGGCTCTTTCGTATTCCGCAATGTGTGTCAAAAGTTAGGATTAGGGTACATTGTCCTAGTCTCGCTTTTTCCCCTACACAGAATGTCCCTTTTATATTACTCTTATATCTATAGTATTTTTTTCCCAATTGGGTTCAATATCTCTCTATCCTTTTTTGCGTACATCTTTTATTTTTTGATATCATGAGAAAACTAAGCGAGCTAGTCCATCAACCCAACCACACCTTTTTGCATTCATCTTTAAACCACATTTTTCTTATTTATTCTCATGTTAATAATTATTGCTACATTCTATGACATTACATAAAGATCATATAAAGTGGACTTAAATTGCTATCTAATGTCTATCATATACTACTTATTAAAATCATTTTATTGTATGATACAAGTTACTTGATCTTATAAGATAAGACAGTCATTAAATTATATATATAAGAATTAAGTTTGAGTGTGAAACTTGGGATATTCCAATATCCCTTCTATATTTGATACATGTATTTATCCTATCCCAATTTAGGGGAACTATTGAATGTCCCATTTATATTACTCTTATATCTATAGTATTTTTCTTCTCTTGAGTTCAATATATTTCTATCCTTTTTTCATACATCTTTTATTTTTATGATATCATGAGATAACCCAATGACCTAGTCTAGCAATCCAATCACACCTTTTTGCATTAATCTTTAATGTAAATTTTTCTTATTTCTTCTCATGTTGTTAATTTCTATTACATTTTATGACACTACATGATGATCATATAAAGTGGACTTACATTACTATCAAAATATTCTTATATTACTTATTAAATTTATTTTATTGTATAATACAAGTTACTAGACATAATAAAAATAGAAAATCATTACATAATAAAATTATATATATAAACTCATAACTTTGAATGGACAGAGAACATTGGAATTATCCATTCCGATAGAGCGGGTTTATAAGATCAGATCAACAAACACCACTCATGTATTGTACTAGGTTTTTAAGAAACGCTTAATGGTTTCTAATCTATATTGATCATTGTGGTGGTTCAAAAAGGAAGCATTGATCTTAGGCAATGAATTGGTTTTGCTCTGAAGAGTGTTTTTGACTTATTTGGGATGGTAAAATATGTTTGTGATGAACTTCACTTGTAATACTATGGCGTAGGCACCAAGTAATTGAACGTAATCTCTATTTATCATTCAATTCTTCATGTAGTGAACACCGCCATTTTTAATATTTGATAGATTCAAAAAAAGTGAGTTAAATGGGCTTTTAATTACCTTAACATTGGAAAGGATAAAGTCTTGGACGTAAGTTCTATGGTTATTTTCTTGAGGATTAGTAGTTATTTTAGTGTTAGCCTAGGCACAAAATAACAATCTGGAATCTCTGTTAGTAGATAGAAAAAAGAATGGAAAGAATGGCAATCTGAAGGGGTTAAGCCGAGCATTTCTATGAACTTCTCAAACTTTTCAATGCCCAAAGCCTTGGTAAGAATATTTGTTGGTTGATCTACAGTGGGGCAATATTTAAGGTATATGCTGCCATCTTTCACATAATGCTGAATCAAAAGAAACTTTGTATTGATGTGCTTGGTGCGATCATGAAATACTAGGTTTTTAGCCATTTTCATAGCAGATTGATTATCAATGAAGAGTGTAGTTGATGAAATCTGTGGTGTCTACACGTCTTCAAGAATTCTTTGAAGCCATAAGATTTCTTGAGTTGCTTCAAAGGTGGCCATATATTCATCTTTAGAAGAAGAGGTGGGTGGAACAAATTGCTTTTTAGATCTCCAAGAGATGACAGCAGATCCAAGATACATTAAATACCCAGATGTAGATTTTCCATCTTTGGAATCACCTGCATAATTGAAATTAGAATAGCCAACCAAAGAAAATTGGTTTGTCTTGGACTATTTGAGCCCATAGTGTTGAGTACCTTGCAAATAGAGAAGAATGCATTTGGAAGCTAACCAATGACTTTCTCTAGGTTATTGCATAAACCTTGAAAGAACTCTAATAGCAAAAGAAATATCCGAATAGGTAGTTGTAGCATAAATCAAACTACAAACAAGTTTCCTGTAGATAGTTGCATCAACCAATGCTGAAGGGTCATCTTAAGAGAGCTTAAGATTTTGCTCCATAGGAGTACTAAGGGGCTCACAATCAGCCATGCCAAACTTATGCAAAAGTTCACCAATATATTTTTGTAGGGTGATAAAAATAAAATGAGGTGTTTGAGTTACCTCAATACCCGAATAGTAATGATGGCCCAAATCAGTCATATCAAAGCCTTGCTTCAGTTGTTCTTTCACATTTTGAATATTATTCTCATCAGGACCAGTGATAAATAAATCATCCACATAAACAACAAGATAGACAATAATGTTATCAAGTTTATTAACAAAAAGTGTGGCATCATCAAATTCAAAATTCTGGAAATTCAACTTTAAGAGATACTAGGTAAGTTTTTCATACCAGGCTCGAGGAGCTTGTTTCAAACCATATAATGATTTGACAAGTTTGCATACCTAATGTTCTTTTCCATTGACTGCATACCCATCTGGTTGAGTCATATAAATGGATTCTTTGAGATCACCATTTAAGAATGTTGTTTTAACATCCATTTGGTGAATTTTCCACCCATATTGAGCTGCAAGGGCCAACAAAGCACGAATGGTGGTCCATTTTGCTGTAGGTGCAAAGGTTTCATCATAATCTATGCCCTCCTTTTGAGCATAACCTTTGGAAAAAAGTCGGGCTTTGTGTTTGTCAAGAGTACCATCTACTTTATATTTATTCCTGAAAATCCACTTGCAGCCAATAGGTTTACAACCAAGTGGAGGATCAACCAACTCCCATGTGCCATTTTTCAAAAGAGCATCATACTCATCTTGCATAGCTTTCCTCCATACTGGAATATTTTTGGCTTCATTATAGGATGATGGTTCAGAGTCAATTATGAGATTGAGTTCACCAATGGTCTCCAAGTTATCCGCACTATTGGTTCGAGCCTAGAGCCTTGCTTTGTAAGAGCTTCTTGTGCCTGTTTTACCTATTTCATTAGGTCTTAAATCATTCAATGTTTGTTGGACTTGTTTTACCCACTTATGAGAAGACTTTGGTTGCACAAAAGATGTGACCATTTCATTACTAGATGTTGTATTAGTGGTTAATGGTTCGGAGAGTTCAAGTTCATCATGATGGGTTTCTTCTTGGTCATTTATTGATGGAGCAACATGAATTAGATCACTTGGAGATATAGATTCTATATGTGGAATCTCACAAGAGTTTTCTATCGAAGGAGAAAAATTTATAATTGTATCAAGTTGTTTGAATTTACATTCATCATTTTTAGCAATGTTGGAGGTTTCAACAAATACAACATCACATGTAATAAAGAAAGTTTTGTTGACTTCATCAGACAACCTATATGCTTTGGAAGATTTTGAATAACCAAGAAAAATACACTTAATACTATGATGCTGCAATTTACTTCTTTTGTTCTTGGGAATTAAAGCATAGCAAGTGGAACCAAAAATGCGAAGATGTCGAATAGAAGGAGGATATCCAAATCACACTTGATATGGAATAGATTAGAGTAATGTAGATGATGGAGATCTATTACGAAGATAAATTGCAGTTCTTGCTGCTTCAGCCCAAAAATGTAATTTGATTCCTTTAAAATATAACATTGCACGAACCATATTCATGATAGTTATATTCATTCGTTCAACAACACCATTTTGTTGAGGAGTACCTAGAACAGTAAGATGACGTTGGATCCCATTTTGACGTAGTTAGTCCTCAAAAGCTAGAGAAGTAAATTCTCCACCATTATCTGTTTGAAGAGTACCAATTTGAGATTGAGCTTGTTTTTCAATCATAACATGAAACCTTTTAAAAACTTCAAAAGCTTCTGATTTTTTCTGCAAGAAATAAATCCAAGTCATGTGACTGTAATCATCAATAAACAACATGAAATACTTAGATCCTCCCACATAATTTAATGGTAAAGGCCCACATAAATCAGAATGAATAAGTTGCAATTTTCTTTGTGCTCTCCAAGTGGAGCGAGGAAAATATTTTCTACGTTGCTTGGCAAGAATACATGCTTCACATTTTTCAATTGTTTTAGGCAAAACATGTAAGCCATCAACACCATTCTTTTGCAGGATATGAATGTTATCATAACCAATATGCCCAAGTCTTGCATGCTATAAAAGAACAGGAGATAGACTACCTTAGACTACCTTTTTCAGTAAGATATGCAAAAATTTTAGAAAAAGAAGAACTGCCATTTAGTTTTAATAATCTCCCATCCTCACATCCAGTGAATACAACTTGATTATTTGATTGTTTTCTAACAACGACTTGCCCATGTTTTAATAGAATAGAGTAGCCTTGTTATTGAATCAATACTAGTGATAACAAATTACGTTGCAATTGAGGAATAAACAATACATCATGAAGCACAAAGTCTAGAAGATTAGACAACTTAAATCGAATAGTTCCTTTTCCAATAGGTTTGAGACTTGATTTATCAGCTAAATTAATAGGACCGCATGCACTTTCATGAAATTCCTCAAAGTAATCACATCAGAATGTCATATGTCATGTGGCTCCAGTATCTAAGATCCAAGAATCATACAATGAGGAATTAGATGCAAAGTCAGAAACAAAAAGCACATATTGATCACCATCACTATTAAGAGCAAATTGGGCTACTCTTGGAATTTTATAATCTGAATGTTTATCATCATTATAAACTTTATTTTTATCTTTTTGCTTAAAAGTATTTTCTTTATAACTTTCTATCTTATCCCATGACAACTTGCATTCATGTGCTTTGTGACTTCCTTTTCTACCACATCTTTTACAATATAAATGTTGCATATCATTTTGATTATCACTTTTCCTCCATTGACCTCTACCTTTGCCTCTATCATTGCAACCTCCTCTTGAAGAGCTCTTATTTAGAGGTTTTTGTTGGTGAGCAAAACAAACATTTTCATTAGTATTATCTATTTTTCTTGCAAAAGCTTTTTCACATTCAACCAACTTTTCAACCAATAAATCAAAAGTAATGGTTTTCAATTGGTTACTTGCTTGAAGGGACTCTAGATAAGTAGAATGTGTTGGAAGGAGTGCCTTAAGAAAAGTAGTGAGATAAATATCAACTTTCCGACCAACAACATTAATATCTTGTTTTATGGCTTCTAATTTCAGAAGCCAAACTCATAACATCACCATTTTTTAATTCAATATTGAACAATTTTAATTGTAATTGAATAAATTCTAATTTTGAATGAGAATCAAATAAATTTTTTAAGTTGTCAAGGGCTTCCCAAACAAATTTGCATCCTTGTATATGACAATATACATCTCCATTAACTGAAGCTCTTATCAAAGCCAAGAAGGCTTTTGAATTTTTATAATTCCAAATTTCTTTTTCTTTAACATTTGTTGGTTCTATAGGTTGGGTATCTCCATCACATATTTTATACCATAAATCATTAAAAATTAATGTATTTTCTACTTTTCTATGCCATTCCAACCAAGTATATTTTCCTATTAATATTTCCCCAATCAATGAAACAATAGACTGCATTGTAAATTAAAAATAAATGTATATAGAATTTGCACAGTTTGCAAATTTATAGGATTGCTCAAAATCTCTTGCCAAACTTTGCCAAATATAACAAGATATATAATTCTTGTAAAAATAAATAAATGAACATTTAGATGTTCAAGTATGAATGAAAGCATTAGAGTCTTCCATCAAAAGATACCGTTTGGTAAGAAAAGGGGACAAACAGTCTCATCTGTATTATTGAGAAGAAAAGTCTGATGCTTCTTTTAATGCAAATATGCGTGTGGATTCAAGCCGTGAATGCTCCCCCAACTGTTTTATTAGCAGGTCGGCGGTTCGAGTCTCTGTTTCAACATTATGTAGATTAAACTGGCCCTTGCATGGTTGTACATTGGTAATTGCCGTAAGACATCACAGACACACAAGACAAGTTAGTTTTTAAATGTTGTTTTGTTGCCATTTTTCTTTGTAATGGAATGCATGTATGCAAGAGTTGCGTAAAGACCGCCCAGTCTGGACTTGTCAATTCAAGGATACCGTAAGTTATTTTTCATGAACAAATATTATATTTAAATAAAATAATACAATTCATAAAGTTATATTTTGCTTCTGTGGCTGCCCAGTACAGCAGTTCATATGAAGATTGAACAAAAGCTAGTGTACATATTTGTACAAAGTAAATACAGTAAAACAGTTTGTTTATCGTAATAGTAACATATATTCTGCTTATCAGAATATTAAAATAAACAATAAAAAGCCCAGGTAACATATATTATCAAGAACCCTAGCAGCATTACTGAAAAGCTAAGAAGGTAGAGAATCACTATAATCTCTGATTTACTGATGAATCATCTCTGCATCAATAGCTGGCTTCTTGAAGGAGGCACTCCATGTAGTTAATTTCGTATCCTAACAGATCCAACACAAGATTATCCATTTAGAAAGAAAAATAAATCACAGATTCCATTGATAGGCATAAAACTACACAAGGAGACCATAGAGATATACTTAAGAATTCATTTAAAGAAGAGGACAAAGGAGTCTCTGCACACTGGACACTAGAGCTCTTGGCTAGATACCATTGCATATGTATGACATTTTGGACAAACAATAAGCTTCATGACAGCAGAAACTTCTTTATTGTTCTTGACATTCTTCATGGTAGCAGAAACTTATTTACTGTTATTGTTGACATTCTTCAAGGTAGCAGAAACTTCTTTATTGTTCTTGACATTCTTCATGGCAGCAGAAACTTATTTACTGTTATTGTTGACATTCTTCAAGGTGGCAGAAACTTGTTTAATCTTCTTGTCCTTGACATTTTTCATGGCAGCAGAAAGTACTTAACTGTCCTTGGCATTCTTCATGGCCAAATGTGACAGATTCCGCTGGCGCTCATAACACAGATCCCGAGCAAAGTGCGCAATACTTTCGGCCACATCCGAGTCTCTCATTTCTTCTTGTCATTTCGTTGGCTTCCTTCTGCGGCGTTTGGTCCCACTGCTTTAGTTCTTCACAACAGTGGAAGATCGGATAAAACTATGACCTGTATAAGAAATCAACGGAAGTATTGAACAATTAAGGAGAAAAATCATAACCAAAAATAGAAAAACTGAATTCCATTACTTCGAACATACCATTTCCTTCTAACAGCTAACTTAACTTCTCTTTGAGTTATGTTAGCTTAAAAAAAAATATAAGTGTAGAGGTCGAGAGAGAATTAGGGAGGGAATTAGGGAGAAAGGTAGAGTTAAAAGTCAAGTCTAGATCTTAGGGGTGAGAAAGTGAGATATAGAAGGTAAGTGTAGAGATCGAGAGAGAAGGAGGGAATTAGGGAGAAAGGTAGAGTATGATTTATCAAAATTTATGACTCCTAAATTTTTTAGTACATTAATTAGTTGTTTAATGTTTCAAGTATTTCAAGATGATTGTTACAAAAAAATGATGAAAGAGGGAATTCATATGCATAAATCGTGAGAATTTGATGTTTTAAAAATGAAGGATGAATTTAAATTAATTATAATTATTTTTTATTCATAATATATTGTATTGATATAGTTAATAAACCGGATTATAGACAAGTATGTAACTGCTTTAGCAGTTCGATATAACTATACAAAATAGGAGCAGTTTGTTACTTAATAACAGTGCAAAAATATGCGAGTATGTTATTTGGTAGATCCGTTATACGTTAGTCAAATTACAATAATGACCAAAAGAAGCAAAAAAAGTGTCCATGGTGTATTCCTGGGTTACATCCAGGTTATCCATCCTGTAGGTCCTTACATCCTAAAAAGCCCACGATCGTCCAACATCCTCGTAGTTTGGATCATCTGCTGTCTAAGCTGGTGGCCATTGCCTCTGATTTCTTCCATGAGAGCGTTGAGGGCATTCACAAAAGGAGTTCTCTCAGCTTTGGTTCTCCCCCAGGTGTATCCATGGGATAGCTAAAAAATGAATACCGTGGCATGTCCATCTAAAAGGAACCTTTGGAACTTCTCTTTGTTAAGCCTGAATACCATAGTGACCTGCGAGCAGACAGAGTGGAGGATGAGACTTCGAAAAGACTCAGTAAGGGCCCTGACTTGCCCTTGAAATTTTTCTAAGTTCTTAATTTTCCATATATACCAAAGGATATCACCAAAAAGTAAATTCTGGAACACATTAGTATCTTTCTTAAGTCCTTTAATGACCCCTCTAACAACATTAAGAATATTACATTGCACAGGAAGAGTAAAACCAAATAGAAGCCAAATTTCTTTAGCAACAATGCAGTCAAAAAAAATATGTCTAATGGTTTCCCTGATTCTACAGATAGAACACAAGTCTTCATTAGTGTAATCTGATTTGGTAGGGAGCTTGTCTAGAAGAAGCAACCATCTGAAGGTTTTCTTCCTCAGAGCCAATGGAGATCCCCAAAGAGATTTGAAGATATGACCCCATTGAGCTCTTGACAGGTCAGAATACCAAATTGAATTGAGATGGTTGAGGATGCTTCTATTAGAAGAGAGGGTTTTACAGATAGCAAGAGGTTTAAGGTTCCCAATCGGGTTTCCATTGGGCCAAGTGAAGGAAAGAGGGTTGCTATCTTCGCAAGCAATGGGGGGCTGGAGGAAATTACAAGCATTGCACAAGATGTTATAAGTCCTTTTGTTAGAAGGAGGCAGATTAAATTTTGCAGAGAGCTCTTCCTAAGGGTTCAAAGTTCCATTAGTAATGATGTCTTTGAAGCAACAAATTCCTTTGCTGGCCCCTTTTTTGGCTGAACATCGCTGAGTAAGGGATAAAGGATCATCTTTATGGGTTAAGTTCCACCAGATTGACCTATCCCCACACACTTGATTAACACGGCTGCTCCAAGCATTGCCAACATTAGATCTAATAACTTCCCATGCTTTCCAGATGGTTTTGAAGATAACAGATCCTCCGGTAGAAACTGAGAAAGATCAAACTAGTAGATCACTAATGGGGAGGGACTTCCAAGGTTTAGCTTTCTTAGGAACCCCCCTGCTAGTATTATTATGAATGAGCACTTTCCATGGTTCATTACCTTCGAGAGCATGAAAAATCCATTTGGCTGTCAATGCAATCTCTTGGGTTCTCAGATCCTTAAGACCTAGGCCTCCAATAGATTTATCCATACAACACCAATCCCATTTGACTGAGTGAGATTTTCTATGACCTCTTCCATCCGACCACAGAAAGTCTCTGATGGTTTTATGAATCTCATTGATTTGATAATTATTGAACATCCAAACAGATGCATAGTATATACTGTAAGATGAGAGAATCTTTTGGCACACTTGCATTCTTCCTGCCAGTGATAAATAGTGCTTATTCCATTTACAGAGCTTAGATTCAAACTTCCCCTTAACCCATGCCCACATATCCTTAAGGGAAGGGGAGATTGCAAAAGGGATCCCCAAATATTTGACAATTATGGTCGGTCCTCCCCATTGATACCCATAGGTAGCAAGCTAGTCTGGAGGTTTCTCAGTCCTTCCGAGCATGGTAGATTTGGGTTGGGAGATCTTGGCCCCTGTGGCTTCATAGAACAAGGAGAGTTTGGCTAATAGAGCATCCAAATTCTCTTTTGAAAGCTCAAAGAAAAGGGTAGTGCCATCTGTAAATTGGATGTTGATCAGTTTTGAGTCATCGAGGAGGGAGATTCCCTTAACCCAAGGGGAGTGGGAGTTGTCTCTGAGAAAACAATAAAGAGCATCAGAAGAAATAATAAAAAGGGGAGGGGCAAGAGGGTGACCTTATAAGAGTTGAGAAATACAACCCCACAGTAGCCTAAAGATCTTCTGCAAGCCAAATAACCTGTTACAAGGAGAAGCAATGAAGCAAAATTTGAAGAACACACAAAACACAGTAAAATATTCTCAAAAGATGAGAGCTCCAATTCACCAAAAAGTATTGTGAAAAAGATAATACAATGAAAAGAAAAAATAACCTTTAATAGGTCAAGAAACCCTAAAAAGGGAAAAACCCTAGGCTTGCACATAATAATTAATTATATGGACCTAATGTTAGCTTAAGTGTAAGAAGATAATTGGGAACTTAAAGAATTAACTAAATATTGTTTAATTAATCAATTAAAGACCCAATTACTCTAACACCCCCCCTTAAGCTAGACTTAGGGAGAAGCTAAAACCTAGAACAACTACTGAAAGCATGAAAGATGGGTCCCGGCAACAAGGCCTGATCAGGTACCCAAATACAATGAAATCTCTATGAAACGGAGACAAAGGAGAAAACCCAGTGGGAAAAAAACTCCTCTCCAAAAAGAGATAAAAGAACATGCTAAAAGAAGAAGAAGAAGGAAGGAAGGCCTCATAAAGACCCCCCAAGGACAACTTCCTTCACCTCAAGCATAGAGCGCAACTGAAGATAGCGTGGGGATGCAAAAGGTTTCGTGAAGATGTCTGCAACCTGCTCAAAAGTGGGAATGTACTCCAGAATGAGAACACCATCCTTAATCAACTGACGGATGAAATGCATGTGAAGCTCAATGTGCTTCATTTGCTGATGCTCTATCGGGTTGCAGGAAATATGAATAGCACTCTAATTGTCACACCAAAGAACAGTGAGACCATCAGGAGGATCAACTGTCGAAGCCATAAGATCTCTTGACTAGCGAGCACAACAGCTCAGTACTCAGCCTCTGTAGATGATAATGCATGAGCAGTCTGCTTCTTGCAAGATCATGTGATAGGACCAGAGCTAAGATAGAAAACAAAGCCAGAAGTAGACTTTCGATCAGTGACATCACCAGCCCAATCTGAGTCAGTGTAGCCAATAATGTGAGGTTCCCCTAATGTGTAATGAATGCCATGAGAAATAGTGCCCTGAATGTACCTCAAAATATGTTTGGCAGCTTGCCAATGACTCTCATGGGAGAATCGAGAGACAAGACCAACTGCAAAGGAAATATCAGGATGGGTGTGAGTCAGGTACAACAACTGCCAACCAACTGCCTATAAAGTGTAGAATCGATTGAAGAAGTGGGACAAGCTATAGTCAAAAAACCCCTGACTAAAATGGAGTGGGAGCAAGCTTGCAATCAAACATTCCGAAGTGCTGAAGCATGTCAAGAGCATACTTCTGCTAGTAGAGAGAGATCCCATCAGAAGACTGAATCACCTGAAGACTAAGGAAATAGTGCAACAGACCGAGATCTGTCATCTCAAACTGATCCATCAAGTCATGTTGAATATGCTGAATCATAGAGGATGAGCTACCTGTGACGAGAAGATCATCAACATATAGCACAAGAATCAAGATGTCACCCTCAAGAAGCTGAATGTAGACGGTGTGATCAGAATGACTGCGGGAGAACCCAATGGAGAAAAAGAAAGAGTCCATCTTCTCATACCAAGCCCGAGGGGCCTGTTTGAGACCATAAAATGAATGCCGAAGTCTGCAAACCAAAGAACTATCCTGCGCAAATCCCTGAGGTTGTTCCATGTAGATTTCCTCTTGTAGATCCCCGTGCAAGAAGGCACTCTTCACATCCATCTGAAAAATAGGCCAATGCTGAGAAGCTGCAAGAGATAGTACAAAGCAAATGGAATTCATCTTGGCAATAGGGGCAAATGTCTCAGAGTAATCAATATCCTCAACCTGTGAAAATCCCTTCACAACAAGACGGGCTTTGTACTTATCAATGGAACCATCAACAACATATTTAGTGCGAAACAACGAGCGACACCTAATCATCTTTCTGCCCTTAGGAAGAGGACAGAGATCCCAAGTATGATTCCTCATCAAAGAAGAATACTCCTCCTCTATAGCACAATCCCAGTCAAGGTGACCTATCACCTCTGAAAACTTCTGAGGATCATCTGAAATAGCATGACTCAAAAGACTAGAACCCACTGTATGAGAACGAGTGCGATGAGTATCTGAAGGATCACCAGCCATAGGACCTGTCGCCTCAACAGTAAGGCGAGCCCACTTGGGCATCTAAGGTGGAGCAGGTGGAGGTGGGGATGGTGGATCATCAGTACCATCATCAGAATCATCCTCAAAAAGATCTTGAAGGGGTGCAGTGGCCGGAGTAGGCAGAGGAGTAGACACTAAAGTCAGAGTATCCACTGTGGGAAGACGCTCATCAAATTGAACATCCTGTCGAAATAGGACCTCTCTGGAATCAGGATCAAACAACCTGTACGCCTTAACATCCTCATAGTAGCCAAAAAAAATGAGTGGCCAGCTCTTCCGCTCCATGGCTTTCCTGTGAGCATCAGGAATAAAGGCCCATGCCTCACTACCAAACACTCAAAAAAAGGAAACATCTGGCTTGTCATGAGACCAAGCTTCCTCAGGAGTCATATGTCAAAGAGCCTTGTGAGGCATTTGATTCTGAATATAGTTGGCACAATTGGCTGCCTCAGCCCAAAAAGATGAATCCATGGACTTGGACTAAATCATACAATTCACCATCTTCCATAAAGTTATGTTCTTGCATTTAGCGACACCATTCTGCTGAGGGGTGTAGGGAACAATAAACTAATGCTGCAAACCATGCTCAGTACAAAAATCTCTGAAATCCTAATTCACATACTCCCCCCCATTATCTGTACGTAGCCACCAAATAGAACAACCAGATTGCTTCTCTACATATGTCTTGAAGATTCAAAATGAATCAAAGACATCAGACTTGTACTTAAGAAAGTACACCCATGTGCGTCTGGAGAAGTCATCAATAAACGTGAGTACATACTTGGCCCCTGAAAAAGAAAGAGTGGGAAATGACATGAGGTCACTGTGAGTCAACTCCAAGGGAGCCAAAGCACGAGAGGCTTTTCCCTTCAGAAAGGGATCTTTGTGATGCTTGCCAAACACACAACCATGACAAACACGATCAATGCAGGAAATCTGTGGGAGCCCAAGAACAAGTGCCTATGTACTCATTTGCTGAAGATATCTATAATTGATATGGCCCAATCGCTCATGCCAAAGCTTACTCACTGAATCTGCATGTGCTATGAGAGATGAACCTATACTCGAAGAGGGCTCAAATTCATCAAATCTATAGAGATGAGATGCATAATCCACACTACCAGTAGCCACAACCAAATCAAGGTCATGGAGGTCCCGAATAGCCACATCATGTGGTGAGAACTCAACTATCTTACCAGAGCCAGAGTGGCAAATATGATAAATGGATAGGAGGTTCGTCGAGATGTCAGGGAAAATCAGAACATCCTGTAGAGTACCCCCATCCAAAGAGACAGAACCTGAAGCTAAGACAAAAAGCTAAACTGAGTCACCCACTGCAATCTGTGAAATACCACAAGAGGCTAGAGAAGTAACCAACTGCTGAGTGTGTGTCATATGGTGAGAAGCACCAGAGTCTAGAATCTAGGTTTACCCATAGGTCGAAGCTCTAGCAGTGAGAGCATGACCTTTCCCTGTGGAAGGAGAAGACGCCTGAGGGGAGGAAATGTGATGTTGCTGCATGGCTTCCTCTAAAGACTCTAATCATTTTCAACAACTAGAAATTAGATGTCCTCCCTTGCCACAAAAACTGCAAGTGTCTGATGATTTCTTCTTATTCTTGGAGGAAGACTCACCAGACTATGAAGATTTCCCTTGTTTGGGAGGAAATGGTTTTGAATCAGACTTAGGAGTAGGCTTGGAGGAATTCTCACTACCTGTAGAAGGCTTCTTTGGCTTCGGTTTCTGCTTCTATTTCTCCTTCTCCTTAGAGTACTGAGCAACCAATGCTTTGTTCTTGGAGCCTGAGAGTATATCCAGCTGAGAAAGATGAGACTACTCACGAGACAATCGCTCACAAAAGACATCAAAGGTAGGCATGTTGAAATGAGTACCCAAGCCATCCATGGTGGAGTAGAAAGCATAGGTAAAAAACTAAAAGTGACCTCGAAGCTTCGAAAGAATCAAATGAATGCACTCAGTATTAGTCTTGTTCTTTCCACATCCCTGAAGAACAGATCTAGTAGTCTTGAATTTGTTCGAAAAATCCTCAATAGTGGGAAAGGAAGCAGTTAACAAAGAAGTCAACTTTGCCTCAATCTATAATGCCTGAATCTCATTGACCCTCTCGAAGAGAGAATCAAACTTCAACTACATATCCCGAGGAGTATGCAACTCATCAAGGTGAAACAGAAGACTATCAAAGACATGCAAAGAGATCAAACCCATGGCCTCATCCAGCTTGTTCTGGTGCATAAGAATCTCATAAGGATGCTGCAGTACTGGTTGAACCTCATCCAAAGAAGCCCACAACCCTCATGCCTTGAGAAGCCTCATGATGTGGGGCTTCCAGGTGTGATAGTTGTGTGAAGTCAACAACTCAACTGAAGGATCTGCCATGAGAAAAAAAACTCTACACCTGCACCTGCTTGTTGGTTGTTTTTATTATGTAATCTTTCAGAATAGATAGAAGATGTAGAAGGGTTTGTTTTTGAGAGTTTTGGTGTTCTTTATTTCTGATATAAATGACAGAAAGCAAGAAAAGAAACCCCCCCCCCCCACAATAGAGAAACCCAAACCCTAGTACATAGTAATGAGAAGTAGTGAATAAGCAAAAAAATTTCAAACTGATATCTCATGTACCTAGTGAAAATTATGAGAAAAAAGATCACAAATCTGAATAGAGAATGCTGAGAGCTTTCCAACGCCTATTTGTTTTCAAAAAATGGAGTCCGTTTGCCCATTCTACGGCCCCACAAGTTGAAAAAAGAATCCTGACTTTGACTGGTAACAAATACAGTCAAATAATAGATTCAGGAAAAACAATCACCACCATGAGGTCTGGCTTGGAATCACCTTTCCAACACCTATTCGTTCACCTAAATCCAACTCTGGATGCACAATCTATGCCCAAAAACCAACTCCCTCTCAAAAATATTAGAGAGGAGGAGCTGGTGGAGGTCTGGGTGGAGGAGGGGCTTGGGCCGGGTGGAGGTGGTGCAGCTCGGGCTGAGAGGAGCACTAGCCAAGCAGAGGGGGCAGCAGAGTGGAGGTAGAGTAGGCTTGGGCGGAGCGGAGGTAGCGGCAGCGTTGGGCCGGAGCAGTGGGTGCCAGAGGTTGTCACTGGCAGCAGGGGCTGCCGAAGGTTGTTGCTGGCGGTGGGGGCTGCTGGAGGTTGTCGCCGACGGCAGGGGCTGCCGGAGGAGGAGAGTGCCAAAAGGAGCAGCCGGCAGCATGGGTTGCCGAAGCTGGAGCTGGAAGGGACAACCAGCGGGGGCTGGGTCTGATGGATTTGCAGGGGCCGTACAACGCTGGACTATCAGGTCTGGTGCCCAAAAAAAACTTTTTCGCCCTCCTTTCCTCTTTAGTTTTTTTTAATTTTTTTTGCTTTGCAATTTAAAAAAAAAAAAAATCAAAAAATCAAAAATTTGGTCTGCATGCCATAAAAAGGCAAATTTTTTTCTTCAATTTTTTCTCGATTTCCGTGCCAAAGACGTACGACTTGGATCTGAGAAAAAAATGCTCCCAGAGGCTCAAGAACCAAAATAGGTCAAATTTTATATGACCATAGGGGTTTTTGGGCCTTTTGAGCATGATGGTGAGGTCTGTTTAGGGCCAAAGTGCTTAGAAAAAATGGTCAAACACTAGGTAAATAAAAAATCCTGAAATCTTGAAACCCTAGATCTACTTCCAATGCAAAAAATTCTCAAAAAAAGGAATAGGTAGCTATAGATCTGAGCTCGGATACCATATGGGAGTTGAGAAATACAACCCCACAATAGTTTGAAGATCTTTTGCAAGCTGAATAACCTGTTACAAGGAGTAGCAATGAAGCAAAATCTGAAGAACACACAAAACACAAGAAAATATTCTCAAACGATGAGAGCTCCAATTCACCAAAAAGTATTGTGAAAAAGATAATACAATGAAAAGAAAAAATAACCTTGAATAGGTCAAGAAACCCTGTAAAGGGAAAAACCCTAGGCTTGCACATAATAATTAATTAAAATGAATTATATGCACCTAATGTTAGCTTAAGTGTAAGAAGATAATTGGGAACTTAAAAAATTAAACAAATATTGTTTAATTAATCAAGTAAAGACCCAATTACTCTAACAGGCCTTTCCTAATAGATCTACTAAGCTCGAATGGATAAGAAATCAGGCCTTTCACTTCTACCTGGGCATGAGCATCCCTAAGAAGGACCTTAATAGAATGAGAAAAGATTTCAGGAAATCCAAAGGCTTGGAGCATAGTGGTTATGAAACCCCATTCAATCCTGTCAAAGGCTTTTTTGAAGTCTAAAAAAACATAGCCACCTTTTGTTTCGAGACTCTAGCCCATTCCATGGCTTCCCAACTTGTAATCAGTTTTTCCAAGATGTATCTCCTTTTAATGAAACCAATTTGGGTGGGGCATATAAACTTAGGGAGGATATGTTCAAGCCTTAAGGTGAGTAGTTTAGCAAGGATCTTGTAAGAAACATTGAGTAGAGTAAGAGGGTGCTAGTTCTTGATTAAAGCCTTGTCCCCTTCTTTGGGTATAAGTTTGATCAACCCTCTATTAATGTTAATTCCCAAAGTTCTAGTCTTGATGGCTTCATTATAGATCTCAAGAAGATCATCAGCTATCCATGAAATATTGGCCTTATAAAACTTTATAGTAAGCCCATCCGGTCTTGGGCTTTTGTCATTATGATGGGAGTGAATAGCTCTAATAATCTCCTTCACTTAGAAGGGTCTACTAAGAGAGATAACCTCATCGGAAGATATAAGCTTAGGAATAAGATCCTTGTATTTGACCCTTGCAGCCTTTGAAGTAGGAGAGTCTTCAGAAGAGAAGAGTAACTTGTAGAATTTACTAAACTCATTCAAGATTTCCTCATCAGGAGCAATTTCCTTGCCATCCACCCATAGCTTATCAATCCTCTCCTTACATTGTTTTTTCTTCAGAATGTTGAAAACTAACTTTGAGCCTTTGTCCCCTTTGTCAAGCCAGATCATCCTGGCTCTGGTTTGGGCACCTAGTGCCTTATGATGTTGTCTATTCTAGAGCTCATCTCTAGCAATGGCCACTTGGAGATTAATATGAGAGTTGTTGGTGTCATATTGAAGGGCTTGCTCTGTATTGAGTAGATTTCATGATAGAACCAACTCAACCTGCCTGGCATCTTTGGCCTTCTTTTTGCCAATGGTGCCTATTATCTTCTGCCAACTTCTCACCAAGGTATCCCAGTTGTTTATATAGGAGCCACTAGAGGGGTTCCACTTATTAAACATTCTTATTATATGAATAGCTGCAAGGACATTGTGGTCTTTGAGGATATTGTTGTTGAGAATAAATTTACCTCCATTTTTACTATGAGGCTTGTTTTCACCCCTAAGAACAATTTCAACAAAGATGGGATGATAATCTGAGAGGGAGGAATGTTTGACCACCACCGGGCAGCCTTGGTGGTCCGGGATAGAGGAGAAGAAGTCCTTATTTGTATAAAATCTATCCAGTCTGGAGTAGATTCAGTCACCAGGTTTCTGGAAGTTGTACCATGTATACCATATGCCCTTATTAACATGCGTTAATCCTTCTAAAGGGTCAAATAATCTCTTCATTCTCTTCATTCTATCCTAGTGGATCTTCTCTCCTCCTTTCCACTCATTTGTAATTCCCCCTGACTTGTCATCCTTGTGCTCTACCATATTGAAGTCACCTCCTAGAATCCATGGGATGTCAGGAAGAGAAGAAAACCACTTCCAAAGCTCAGATCTATCCCTGTAATCATTGGGAGCGTATATGTTGCACAACCCGAATGAAGAATCACCATGATAGAAAGTGGCCCACACAACTCTATTACAAGGGGAGATTCCTGAGTCAATGATAGAGTTTTTCCAATTAGGATTAATAAGGATGGTAGCCCCTCCTTTGCCTTTCTCATGATTAGTGAAGAATTTGAGAGAGTCCTTCCATATGAAGTTTAGACTGGTCTCTAGGGTGAAGTTAATAGCTTTAACTTCCTGAAGCAGGACAAAATCCAAGTCCTTATGACTATTCAACAATCTTCTCACAATATATTTCCTGTCACGGGATTCCAACCCCCAGATATTCCAAGATAGACATTTCATGGAGATCGGGTAATTATTTTTCATTCTTGTCAGCCTTGAAGTTGTTAAAGAACTTGGGGATGCTCACCTTTCGGTTATATTTCTTGTGTGCAGGAGAGAGTTTGTTTTTAGAGCCTAAAGGCCTTCCTCTTTTCCTCCTGGTGAGAGCTTCACCCTTAGAGATTTCCTCATTTCTGAAATCTGCATCCTTATGTTCCTCACAACTAATGGTCGACTGGGTAGATCTTATATCTCTGACTCATGAATGTCCATCGAGGAGGCATCTTCTGGGGATTCTCCTTCTAACATACCTATATCAGGAGTGTATTGGATTCTAGAGTTGACAACTGTTGGAGTAGCCGGGATAATCTCGTTAAGGACATTGTCATCATCAACCAAGGTCTTAGATTTATCCAGAGCAGGGATCAGGGATGTGATGAGGATAGGATGAGGGGAGCAATCCTCATGCCCTAGAGGGTCCAACAAATTGTTCTACACAAATATCAGATCTGATGAAATATCCCTAACTTGGGATTGACATGTTGTGAGAGCAGATTGAGGATCATCAAGGGTAGAGGGGTTGCAACCCTACTCCTACTAGCATAATCTCCATGATCAATGCCTTCAAAAGTCTTGACAATTATTTTGACATGAGAGTCCTTGCGGGGGTTGGTGTTTGTCAATTCCTTCGGAGGGGTGTTAGATCCCTCTTGCATAATGCCTGTCTTGATGGATTGAAAACTCTGATGCCTTCTAGCCCTAATCTTCTCTAGGGTCAGTTGTTGAGCATTCTTTTTCTTAGACCTTTTGTTTCCCCTTGAGACCAATTGGAAGCTAGAGTCATCAACATTTTCCAACTGAGAAACGGCTGCAGACACCGCTGAGTGAGGCGAGGATCAACATTGAAGGGACCGAATTTGGAATTAATATCAAAACTAGGGGGATCAATAGGTTGAGTCCTAGGGAAGCTAGACACAACAACATTAATGGCTTTACTTAACAAATCTAGCTTATCTAAATAACAGACGACTCCTTCGAAGGCTTAACATAAGGATTGAGAGGAGCAAGGCCCCCTTTATTCCTTCTAAGGCTGGGTGGGTTTGGACTTGTTCAACAAAATAGGGAAAGAGTTCCTGACGTGCCCTTCCCTTCTACAAAGGAAGCATGAATTCAAACCCCCTAGGATTTCCAAAATACAAGTGAAGGATTCATTCTACCATTTAATGTCAAGAAATCTAGGAATGTCTACTCTCGGATTGATGGAAATCAAGACTCTGGCATCCAAATTGGGGACAAGGTTCACTGAATGATCCACTCTCACCACTTTCCCTATCGAATCTAGCAATTGTGGAATGAAATTCCAAAAAATGGGGGGGAGATTCTTAATTAACAACCATCGAGGGAAAGATAAAGCCAAAATTTCTTCATTAACTGCATCAAAAGACCATTTTAGGGCCCTGAAGGTTGTTTGACCAACGGCCCAGAATTGTTTTTTGTAAAACTTCTAACTGTGATTTGTTATCTTTAAAGAAAATAACAAAAAGACCTTTCTGGATCATTGTACAGAAAGAAAAATTGAAATCTAGCTTTTTAATCCAAACATTTTTCATTCAATCATCTAGGAATTTCCTCGATGGACATTTATCCACATTAGTTATAGCAAAAAAGATAGCAACATCTTGGAGTCTCTTATTTTCAAGTTCTAGGGCATCTGCCATGGCATCGTTAGGAGAGATAGAGAAAGTGCAAGGAGCCAAGGAAGGGTCCTTACCTCATCCTCCAGTTCCACCATTACTGTCTGTAGATGAAGCACTTACCAGAGCGAATTTGGCCTCCTTCAAGGCCTGCACTGCATTACCAGCAATTGCATCTCAGAACGACGTGGCAATGAATGCTTCCTCGATGACTTTATTGTGAGCATACATCTTCAAATTCTTGTGAGCATGTAAGGATTGTGTGTACATATGTAAATAGCATTTTTGGCTTAAAACTTTTGGTTTCCAAAACCCTACCTTTTCCATTGATGTCAAAGGGGGAGTGTATAGCACTGAAAAATATTGATCTTAGGGGGAGTTCCTGATTCTTTGAGTTTGGTTGATAGATTCTTTTTGCACTATACATTATTTTGGTTTATATCCGATACTTAGTCATTTTTCACTAACTGTTGCCATCAATGCCAAAGGGGGAGATTGTTGACAAGAGACATTTCATTAATGATCAAATGTTGTCATTGATGGAAATTTTAGTCAGGTATCCAATTCGTAGTTCATGATTCATTCATACTAGAAGATTGATTGAGGTCCAGTGAGAAGAACAGGTCATCTGATAGAGTGTACAATATTTTGGTTGGCGATTCAGTTGTGTTGAGTATTTGGTGTTGCAGATCTCGAAAATGCATTTGTGGACGTGTAAATTGCCTTATTCCAAGTTTGTGGTCTCTGGTATTGAGTCTTATGTGAGTTGGAAGATCTGGTAGATAGGGTTTCTGTTAGAACAGTGCTTATTAGCAGTAACGTGTGAAGATTCTTTGTGTGGATTCAGCGAAGTGATTTTGGTGATTATGTGTTTGAGGTTACTAAGCTGACATGAAGGAAGCATGTGGACAAATTGTTTTGGTCCGCTTGGTGGTTTTGGATAGGATTGAGCCGACTTGATAACACATTCCAGTTGTGTGTTATGTGGTTTTTGGGCCGACATGAAATAAACCTAAATTGGTGTTGCAGATATATAAGACCGATTGATATGATCATTTTGTGTATTTATGGTTATGTGTGAACAGTTTATGAGCATTTCTTCATAGTTTTACGTGCACGGTTGAAGGATTTGTACTCGAGAATATAACAGAATATTAGAACAAAGCAGTTTTTTAGGACAGTGTATTTTACTCTTAATTGGAACTATTTATGGTATTTGTAGATGTTACTTATTAGTTGAGACATTCCAATTATTATATGTAATCATTTTTTAAGGCAGTGAGCCTTCCAGGTTGTATCCCTTATTATAATTTTGAGCAATGAGCTCTAGGCAGTGTTCTTGAATGCATGTGCATTCCCCTCATGTAATATTATTATACTTGTAACATGGTATATTAATATTGTGGGTCTCAATCCCACCATGGTTTTTCCCTTAACTGGATTTCTACATAAAAAAATCTAGTGTTATTGTTACTTACTTTGTGTTTTTTCACTTTTCTCTTATTCATCTGCATTAAGTGGTTTAGAGGACAGATTAAGAATGTTAAAAATTGCAGAACACTAGTTCACCCCCGTCTCAATGTTCCTTGATTCCAACACATGGACTCTTTATGTTTAGTTATTCGTAGTTATACTTTAGGTAAATGGTGGCTTGATCAAAATAGTATGTTTAGTTATATGGACATGATGGATTTTTATTAGTTCTCAAAGAGGTTGAAGTGGTTTGTTTCTCTAGCTATTTGATGCCAGCTTTTGTGATGCTACTCTTTGATTTTGTTGTTTTGTAGGGTTCAAGGCCCTCTCCCTACTAATATAATAAAAAATGCTATCATGTCAAAAAATTTATATGATTTAGGGTCTTATTGCTGAAAACAATGATGTTTATGTTTTTGGTAATGATATCTTTTCCCATATTGTTGTTTTATGCCACATTAATAATTATTCTTCATCATTCTTCCAACATATAGGTTTTTTATTCTTTTACATTTAATGCAAATAACACTTTAAATTATTAATTCTTGACTATATTAATATTATATAATTCTAAAATTTATCATTCTTTATTGATAGAAATTTACATAATTAGCATAAATTTATTAAAAATTAATTTTATTTCTTCCGTCTTTTACTAACTAATAACATAAATCATTTCCCACCATACTCATCTTTGGATTCTCCTCTAGATTTTTATTTTCATTCCTTTTTTGTTTTTCTAAGTACTTATCTTTCTTCATTAGATTTTATATCTAATTTAATTTTATTCTCATTTATTTCTGCATATTACAATATAGATTCATAAGATTTTACTTATCTTTGATCATTATTACGAGATATTGATTATGTTTTATTAATACCTAGATTTGTTATAGATTTTGATTTACTTCAAATATCATAACATCTACATCTATTAACATGTTCACTTTACATGTTTGTCAGCTTTTCTACTCAATACGGAGTTTTATTATTATACTTCATCTTCAAGAAAGAAATTTTATCTACATATTTAATAATTTTGGAGTGCTTTATTTTTATTCTGTAATGCTACTTACAAGCATAATTTTTTTCCCCATTCGAATGATTTTTTTCTTTATAATTTTTATTCTTTATACCTTTTATTTTGTGCTTCTTTCTTTCTATATTCATTTCACTATTCTCTCTTGGGTCTTTTGTACATTACCACAATTATTTTGTCTTTGCTAATTAATGTTCATATTTATTTAATCATTTCACATTTATATCAAACTTGTATTATTTGAATAGAATCCATGAAATCTAATAATAAGATGGAATATATTTGAGCTAATTAGATTGGAGAAAAACAATTGAACTATAATTTAGAAAGTGAAAAATCATGCATCTTAACTATTTAAATTTTTTTTTTAAACATCAAAAGAAAAAATTCATAATTCTAATTAATGAAGTTAACAAAAATTGAATGCTAGTACGAATAACATAAACCATTTCCCACCATACTCACCTTTGGATTCACCTCTAGATTTTCATTTTGATTATTTTCTTTTGTTTTTCTATATTTGTCTTTTTTCTCCATATTAGAATATGGATTCATAGGATATCGCTTATATTTGATCACTGTTACCACACATTTATTATGCTTCCCTAATAGTTAGATTTGTTATAGATTTTAATTTACAATTATGCCAGCTTCTACACCTGTACTCTTTATTAAATTTGAAGCTCTCACAAAACTTGTTACTTCAAATATCATAACATCTATAAACATGTTCACTTTCCATATTTGTCAAATTTTCTACTTTATATGGGGTTTTATTATTATACTTAATTTTCAAGAAATAAAAAATATGTTCATGTTTCATAATTTTGAATATATTTTTCATTTTGTAATGCTAGCTACAAGCATAATTTTTTCTCCTAATTCTAATAATTTATTTCTTTATGATATTTATTCTTTATACCTTTTATTTTGTGCTTATTTCTTCTTATATTCATCTCATCATTCTCTCTTTGATCTTTTGTACATTACCACAATTATTTTGTCTTTGCTAATTAATGTTCATATTTATTTAATCATTTCACATTTATATCAAACTTGTATTATTTTAATAGTTACCATTGGAATATTGTGAATTAGCAAATTCAAATTTATATACACTTATGTACATAATATTTTATTTATCTAATCTAATTTAAGAAAATTCAACTTTTATTTGTTGTAGTGTGGTCATAGATACATTTGAAAGATTGACAAGTTAATTTTTGCAGTCAATACTACTTTATGGTTGAATTTTCTAATAGATTTTATTTCTAAAATTTACGTAAATCACTTCCTCAAGGTTATAATTAAAAACTATTTCCTAAAACAAATGATTATTGATTTTAGATTACTATAGAGTATATCATCAATACCATACACAAAATAAAATTTAAAAATCTTTATTGAAAATCTTTTTTGAAAGGTTGTCATGGTCATGATAATATTTAGTTTCAAATATATTTTTGTAGTACCCCTGCCCTAATCAAATTTTTAAACCTGGTTTGACCTGGGTTGACTTTTTAATTGGCTTTCTTGGATGGTTGATTTACTATGTTGTAATGTTATAGTCAAGTATTATGCTTAACGTGTGTACCAGCAAATGCTGATTTTGCATCAATTCTTATGTATGATTAGTCATTCCTTAGATTCATGTTTTAACCCCAGGCTAACACTTTCATTGAATATATATGTATGCATGTGTGGTTCATTGTTGCAGGAGATTGCAGGTATAGTACCACATAGGTACAAGGTTTCGCCTCCACCTGGCTTCGCAGGTTTGAGTGTACCTTATTCGTCCAAAGTAATTGGATTAGGTAGTCATAAGACCACACGTTTTACCCTAGTCGTGCTCTAGTGAGTTTCGTGAGTCATTCGTCAAGTTTCCCCTTTGGTTGGGTATGTGGGTCGTGTATTGGTTTGGTTTCTTGAGTTGTGTGTTGTGTGTTTGGTAAAAATTGATTATTAAATCCTAAGTATTTAATTAGATTAAATGTGTTTTTATGCATTCGTAAATTAAAGGGACTAAATTAAATAGGACCTCTTTGTGTGATTAATACATAATTAGATTGCCTAAATCATTTTTGTAGCAAGTTTGGTTAAATGGTTATTTTAAAATGATGATTTAATTAAGTATATGCATTTTGAAATAAAAGGTTAATTAGAGATTGGATAATTAATATTTTACCCTCTTTGGCATTTTGGAAAGAGAAATGTTAGTTTTAATTTGTTGAGAAAATCAATTTTGGGAAGAAAAGCAATTTTTGCTTATTAAATTGTTTGGAAAATGATTTTATTTGGTTGAAAATAATTTCAACCTAAAATGGATTTTTTGGTTAAAATTTTTCCTTTTAACCTAGGTTTTAAAAATTATTGAGAGAGTTATTTTTGGAATAGAATTTTTTTGGGGATTCTTGGTTGGAAGAAATTCTTGAGCTTGCAGGTTGGGCTCTTCATCAAATCACTTCCAGGATTGCACATGGAGGTAGGATTTTGGTTAATTTCCTTTGTTTTAAAGAAATTTGCTGATTTGTTTTGGAGGAAATCTCTATGTGATTTTCTTTGAAAATCTTTTAGATTTGTGGAATGGCAAGAATTTAGTTAAATTTTAAATATAAACCCTCTTTGATTCCTTTTCTTACCTCCAAATCAGACTCTTATTTTCTCAAATTGATTTAAAAATCGCAATTTGGGGGTCGTTCACAGTTAAATTTTGTTAAAATTTCATATTAATGCCTTCAAATTAGGGTTTTAAACTGAGAAATATGTTTGTGCTTAGTTAAATGGCAGTGGAGAATGCTTGAATTTTTTCCAATCTGGGTATTTGGGGCATACTGGTTATTTTAAAAAAAAAAAAAAAATGTAAATCATTTTCATTTTCTGGGACTTTTTCCTGAAAATTTCCTCAAAAAATATCTAAGAGTACTATATTTGAGGAAATCATTTTTTTGCAGCAGTTTTAAAAAAAAATTAAATTAAATTGCAGGGGGTTGTTTTGGGGGACCATGGACCTCGACCCATGGTTGGGGAGAGTCATGGCTTCCCCAAACCATGGGGAGAGGCCATGGTTGTGAGGCCATGCCATGGCCTCCACTCATTCGTGGCTCAGTGGAGACCACGGCATGGTGTCCATAGCCCCTTCCCTTGGGGATTGGAGGCCCAGGTGGGTCTACCCTAATAATTTGCTATTTTCTTTTTTAACAAAAAAAATATTTCATAAATAAAGTTTTAATTTTATTAAATTTAAAAAGTTTTTAAATATTATTCTTTTATTATTAAATTATTAATTAATGTATATATATAAATATATATTAATTAATATTTAAGTTTGCATATTTTTTATATATATGCAAGGAAATATTATTTTATTTGGAAAAATGATTATCGATTTTAGTTCTTTTTAAATTTATATTTCCATATTTTGGAAAGTATACATTTGTTTTGGAAAAGATGAGATTAGATAATTTATTTTGAAAAGAATGGAAATGATGATTTTATTTGAAAAATAAATATCAATGTTAGTTAATTAATATATAAATTAAATTATATCTTTGTATGTATAACATATAAATATAATTATATAAATGAGATTTTGGTTTGAAAATTCATTGTGAAGTATTTATATTATTTTATGATGTAAACTGATTTATAGTTGAATTAGTAAACCATGGGCAACATGTATCTTAATGAGGTAGACAAATTGTAATCAATTTAGATCAATTAGAAAACTTGATCGATTTGTATTTTAAGTGATATGGAAAAATGATTGTCATTACAAATTTATGTCAATAAATGTTTAATTTTTTGTATTCGCATTTGATTAAGAAATGACAAGTCCTTATCGAAGGGGTTGAGCTTAACTATTTAAAACACTGGGTTCTCACTATGGAGACCCAAGTTCAATTCCCAATAGGGACATCTGAAGTGGAATTCTAAGTTGTGACTCTTGGCCTTCCATAGGATGGGGAAGGTCTTGGGGTCAATCTAATAAAAAATAATAATAATAATAATAATAATACAAAGATATGTAATGGGGATGGGGCCCCCTACTGTGTCCCCACTGGTTCATAGCTCCAGTCAAAAGCTATTCAAGCTTCGACCAATTACCGATCAAAAAAGAAAAAGAAATGACAAGTCCTTGATTGTGAGTGTTGGATATTGTCATATGGTTATTTTGTATCTAGTTATGTCCTTGATCTCAAGTATTGACTGTTTTCATGTGATTGTTTTGTATCTGGTCATGTCCTTATATGTGAGTCAGAGAATCATCAATCTGTACACCTCGTGTGAGGACTGTAGCTGGTCATGTCTCTAGTCAGAGAATCATCAATCAGTACACCTCGTGTGAGGACTAGTTTGGCCAAGTGGGTATTCCTACTGTATTGAACTCTGTATACTTGTCCTTGTGTATACCTTGGTTTTAGGAGTTTAATTTGATTGTGGTTTAGTGTCATACAGGAGAGTGGCTTTCGAGTTGGGGGCCACTCCCAAAGTCGTAGCAGGGTAACCCATCGAAAGTGTGTCTAAATAAGTGATAACCTAATATCATATTAGAGAGTTTAGTAGATGAATTCATTAAGTAAGATAATTGTGCCTCACGCATGGGTTAAGTGCTAGTATAGACTCAAAATGTAGTGAGAAGACCTGAAATGGCAAACTAGCAACCTTGTCTTAAGGAAAGGATGTGTTGGGTCCACATGAGACTTGGATGGACCGGAGGTTCGGGAAAGGTTGTCAGGGTAACCCAGTGGATGGGGCCAGGACCTATAGAGGCCTGTCAGGGTAACCATACCCAGCTATGTGATGACACTTATCCTTTATGTTCACTAGTGTGGAGTTTGTGTTGTCTTTGCTAGGAGCATTGTTGTGGAGTTATATCCGATTGCTTATACCTTTGAGAGTACCTGATATCCATGTTAGACCATGGGTTTCTTATGATGGGTTGCCAGGACTAAGTCACATTGGTCCTTGAGTTGTTTTTTTGTATTTTCTCCATATCATGTTTCAGATGTATCCTTTTTCTTCTTCTAGGATCATTCATGTATCTTTTGACCGGTGTGGTCATATGTATTATTTGTTTATGTACACCTTTTGGCTAGATGTAATTGATGTGAACCTTATGTATTCTTCACCCTATTATTTATTAGAAGGGTCTCACAGTTGAGCAGACCTAGAGATGTAGCCCATTAGGGGTGACCTTCGATATCAATTTGGTGTTATGTGGTGTTTGTTTTCATATTGTTCCTTTTTGTTTTGCATGTATGGATGACATTATGTTTAAAATGTATAACATGGATTGGATGATATTAATCTTAAATGTATGCGTGAAGTTATTAAATGCAGTATTATGGGTCATGAAGATTGTAGGTCTAGTGAAGTGAAAAGTATTCATTAGCTTTTAATGAAATTAAAGTATATATGGAAATTAGATGCATGGCATATATTTTAATTTAAGGTTGGATGTAATGTATGGTTAAATTGCAATGGATGAACTTAATCATTTTATCTATATTTTTTAACCTGTCGAATGAACTTAACCATTGTGAACTTAATGTTAACTCGATGTATCATTATTTTGTTTTAACTTTAAAAAAATTAAAATTGCAGTCTATCCTTGTGTTTTAGTTTTATCCCTTCAGGGTTCCCTTGCAGGGCTTTGTAGTTTTTACATAAGATGTTATGAATTTATGAAGAATAATTGATTAAAAAAAAAGTATGATTACAAATTTATGGGTATTAATTATGAATGTCATTCAATTTAATTATTTGAAATACCTCATCCAATATTAGTCGTAAAAAGAAAAGAGTATTAAAATTTATGATATAAAAATATATAAAGCTTTAACATAAATAAATAAATAAAATAAAATAAACTTATATTCTATGAGAAAATTAATAGTAAAAAAATCAACTTATCATCACAACTCCATAAAAGTAATTGTGGGCTTTACTTATCTATTCTTATTTCCATTTAACTTTTATTACCATAATATGTCCATTTGTAAGATCAATAAGGTAACTTTTGCATAACAAATATGAAAATGCCAAATTGAAATTAGAGAGAACAATATATACCACTAATGTTTTGAAATATAAATAAAATTCTAGATAATTTTACATTAAGAACTCTCTTTGAAAGATTTCTAAGATCATGATTTTCCTTAGATTCAAAAGTCAAGTTAAAATATTAGATTATATGACTTTGTGAAGAATGATTAATTAAAAGAAAGAATATATTAATAATAATTTATAGTCTTTCAATTGTATTATTTCAAATATCTTTAATAAAATATGAATTGTGAATATAAAAAAATAAAATTACAATTTATATTAAGAAAATATATATAAAAATATAAAAACTTAAATAAGCCTAAAAGAAAACTAATGATTGAAAAAAATACACTCATCTTTATAACTCCATAAATATAATTGGAGGCTTTATTTATCTATACTTTATTTCCATTTTACTATGAGAACAGATTCGCTACTTATTTAGGCTTTCTCTTTTAAGCCGATTTTTCATCCGGTGAGAAGTGGTCCACTGATTTTTCATCTGGTGAGAAGTGCTCCTCCATGAGGGGTGACAAATTAGGATGATGTGGCAAATGGCAGCAAGTAGGATCAGAAGTATATCTTCTGCAGTCTGTACAACTAGGTAACATTCGACGGTCTCCAATCAGAATGGTACGCTTAGCGGAGGAGACGTGGAAATTAAATAAACTGAGCGACAGAACAAGTATAAAAAGCGTCATAACCATTGATTTCCCCATACTCACTGCTGAGATGACGATAAAGGTAGATGGAAAAATACCAAATAACTCAGAAGATGAAGATGAAGATGAAGACACAGACGGAATCCAGTTATATTTATAGAGACTACATTATGAATAGTTCAAATTATTGTTAAATTTTGAGTGAGAGACGTTCGAACTGATAGTGCGTGTAAAACAGTACGTATAGGATGTAAGTTATTCATATGTCTTATTCAGTCATTGGGGAGAGAACAGTGTCGAATTATTACCATGTCAAAAAATTCCTTGGATAATTTAAATGATAAAAATAAATGTGTTGAAATGGAAGGGGACAAGGTTGATATTTGCGATTCTGAGGGGGACCTATAGGACATGGATTTTCATATTTAAATCCCTGTTGATATTGTGAAAGGTGCCCCTATGGGTATTCATAAATGGTCCTTTGCAACGTGGTCGGGAGATATGATAATGATGGTCAAGGATGTGAGGGAAGGGAAGGGAAGGGTAATCTCTTCAACTAGATCCAGTGTCAGAAGTCAATGTTATCAAAGTAAGGGTTAATTCCCTTTATGATAAATTGGAATAGGGATAGTTAAGCATGAGCAAGCCTATGCCTGCAAAAAAAAATGCAGATAAAATGCTTGTTCTCATTCTGAATTTTGTCAAGGATGTTAAGAGAATGAAGCTTGATCATGGGGAAAAGATAAAAACCCTTGAAGCTTCCATTGATAAAATCCATGAGAAGATTAGGGCCATAGTTGTTGTGAGCATAATTGCCAGGCAAAATAGTTTTCAGGGCCTTAGAAAACTTAATGAGAAGGCGATGTCTTTCAAAGAGATTTCTAAGGGTAATTTGAACCCCCTCTATTTCTAGGAAGAATGATGAGAATAATGATGCAATTAATTAACAGGATGCAGACATGAGACCTATTCTCGGCCCTTCATCCAGACATTGAAGCTAGGATAAAGGTAAGACTGCTCAAGCCCAGGTCTTTCAAGATGCGCTCAACATAAATGAAAATATCATTAGCGGGAATGCTGAAATTTCAAAAATATTACAGAACCTTCAATAGACTGTTGGATCAGGTCGCAGTACACCTCTTTTTGTCATTTGTTTACCTGTTAGCCAGTTATTTGGTTATCTTTTGGTTCTTTCTCTTGGTGTTGGATAGATCTCTTATTGGTTAGCCTTATGTCCAAACAAGTTGCATGTATAGCATTAGCCTATAAAATGACTATTTATATTTTTCTCTATCATATCATGATTTTTGCATTGACTAGCTTTATGACCATAATTATTACAAGTATAGCACCTATTGGAGAATGATCTAACATTTTGATTTATTCTATTTTTGCAAAATAATGCTTTGTGACCTATTTTATTGAATTAAATCAATAGCCATTAAAAGAAGTGTTTCTTTTACTTACCTGTTGCTCGGCTAGTGACTTACCTCTATCATCTTTCACTGACTTACCAGATTCAACTTCTTTTACCAGAGATGATCCTTCTTTTCTTTTTGTCTTTCTTTGGGAGCTTCCACCTATCTCAAATCCTACACTCCTTTTTTTTTTTTCTGAAGATCTTTGCACAAATAACATCAAATCAAGCTTACTTGAACTTACTTTAAGTTTGTCTTCTTATTTCTTTGACTTTTCCAGATTTGATTCCAAGGTTTTGACTTCCTTTTCAAGCTTCTTACATTCTTCTATTTTTCATTTCATCATTTTGTTCAACTACTCCTTGGTCTTCTCATTTTCTGAACACTCTTGGTTTTTAGATAAGCAATTTTGCTATTTGCTTGCTTGAGTTCTTCATGAACTTCCGTATGCCGTTCTCTAAATTTTCTGATATGTTCTCTTAGCTTTCTGATATATTTATTGGCTAGTTAAAAATATTTCTCTCAGATCTCTGCTTTCATTCTCAACATTCTCAATATCTTCAAGAGAAGTTGTAAGTTATCCTTTTGCATCCAGATATGTATCCTAATCTAAAGTAGACTTAGGTGTCATATGTTCAACTTTTCAAATCTCCTTCAAGTTATTAAACTCTTCTAAAGGACCTTTCTCTGATATGAACTGTTGAACATCCATAATACTGAGAGCGAAGGGGTGAATCAGTATTCCCTTGAATTTATTTAAACTTTTAAACAACCATCCACATAACATAACTAGATTGCACAAATGAAACATAACCAGAAATAGAGTACACCGCATGACATCAGAATTTTATACGTGGAAAATCCAGGATGGGAAAGAACCAAGAGAGAGTTAACTCTCAATATTGTGTAATCGGTTACATAGTATAATAGATGGCTCACTACTAGATGGACTCACTGTCCAAACTATAACAACTTACTACTAGAGGTTGGCTTACAACCAAAGTTACAATAAATTGAACTATTATAATTGTATCTATCATATGCATAAGATAAAGTTCTGTAGAGGTGCATAATCACTTTTAAATTTATTGTTCATAGAGGTTTTCACATTTGCTATACAAAATCACTTTCACATCTACTATATGCATTTACAATGATAGATTTTGTATTCAATGTCCATACAAAGAAAAATGATCAAAAAGATCATTTTCCTAATCATTACTAAGCAGTTTAATATATACCAAGTAACCTTTCATAAGGTCGGCTTAGCTAGAGTAAAGGTTAGCACAAAAAGACCATGTCACACTACTACAAAAACTGATCTTTATCATACCAAAGATGTCAGCCCAAAATACAAAAAGACTTTCACCAACCTTGAGAAAAAGATAGGACAACTAATGCTAACATGTTGTCGTTGATTCTAGAGGAAACTGGACCAAAAACTTGATATGGTACTAAGCTGGAACACAGGGTACTCCATTACTAGACCTATAGCAATGCCACAACAAGAACATCACCATCATCATCAGAAATCTTGGATGTAGATGTTGGATGAGATATAAAACCTGATCCTGAAGCCTTGTGAAAAATATCTGATGGATCAGAGAAATGTAGATCCAAAAACATCAGAATAGGCGAGACTAAAAGAGAGTACTAGAGCTTGTAGAAACTATGTCGCAATATGTCAGACTTATGTTGATAGATAACCAAAACATCAATGACAATATTATAGTAAACACCCTCCACAATAGAGGGATTTTGGAGGTTAGAGCTCTTGAAAAAGTTTCATTAGCCATTATAGCTATGTTTTCAATCCATGGTTTATATCTGCTATATTCTAATATTTCTTACAAGTTTTTTGTATCAAATGTGCCTATTAATAATTGCACATTGATTGGGGTTAATAACAAGTGGTTGTTATTTTTGTTCATTTTTTTCCTATAAGTGTTTCCTAGGTAAATTATCCTTTTAATCTAAATGTGTCATTCTCTCTTACTAATATATTTAATATTTAATTACCATTTCTTCTCTTGCATGGTTTCTCAATATTTTTATCATCAATAGAAAAATGTCTTCATCATCACTCTATATGTTTTCATTGTTCATGCTCCTACCAATAGTAAGTCAATTGTTGAGTTTGAACTTATAAGGAGATGAACTTGGAATTCTATTGGGTAGCTAAAGAGAAGCATGTTACCCAAAATGATCCTATATTTCCTTTATTTTCATTTTATCATAGTCTACATTGTAAGCCTTTAAATAGATTGACTATTAAAAGCATATTTGAACTATGGAAATATGTATTTAATCATTGATAGATTCACAGTTATTAGTATACAATATTCATAATCCTAATATAAATAATTAAAATTTCCCATAAGAAAGGTCTTTTTTATATGTTTAACTTACATACTTAAAGATGCTTCATTAAATAGTTCGATTATTTATATTTACTATTTGAAACTCTACAACTTTATACATGTAATTATACTGCATAACAAAGTGTGAAAAATGATGCCTTTTGTTTTGTTATATTTGGTCTCATGAGTTTTTGTATTAGAATGCTACTGAATTTTCTTATTTAATTTGAAATATTTATATAAGGTTTATTTCATTGTGATGTTTTTTTATTTATTTAATCATTAGATGAGAACATATGTTGTGGCTATTTACTTGTAGTCTTCTCATTTGTATATTGTCCATTTGTCACATATGTCTAGCCATGGTTTGGAAATACTACAACTTATATTGGTAATTGATATTTTTAATTAGTAAGACCAATATTCTAATAGTCTAATTGGAGGACTTCAAAATTTTAAGAGATATTATGCTTCAATTGTGATTAACAACAAATTATTGTAAAAAATATAGAGAAATCATGTTTCAAACTCTTTCACACAATTTTTGAGGAGAAATTTATCCTTTCAACTATTATGAACTGTGTAATATTTCCATCTAATGGTATGATGAAAGAATAAGGACCCGGTCAACTACCGAGAGGGGGGGTGAATCAGTAGATAGAAAATTCATATAAACTTTCACCAATCTCTTAAATCAACCTCTCAAAGAAAACCCTAAACTGACAAGTTAAACCACTGAACTACAAATGCAATATCACTGCCAAGTTAAACCAGTTGACTGTTATAATAGATTAATAGTAAAACAACTTGAAACTAACAAATATCCAAATACTTTACTGACATAATTAAAACCTCATTTCAGATTGTTGTCAGTTAACATAATATATCAAAGTAGATTTAGTAGCTAAGAAATTCAACCATAGTAAACGTAACGACAAAAACATTAACCACTTGACACAATATTTTTGACATGGAAACCCAAATGGGAAAAACCATGGTGGGGATGAATACCCACAAGTATTCTAAACTCTTCTAAAGTTCGCCCTGCTAGGAGCCAAGCCTACTAAAGCTTTACAAAAAGTCCTGTTAAGAACAGATCCTGTTAGGGACCACCCAGTTAAGGGATTGACTAGAATGCCCTATTAGAAGCAATAATTTTGTAAGGAGTAACCTCGGTAGAGGATTTAAAATCCAAGCTAATGGACCACCTAGTTAGAGGATTTGAATAACACTATGCTTGTTAGAGCTTACCGGGTTAGGGGATTGAACTGTTGTAATTGTTAGAAAACAACAGGGGTTTGCTCATCTATTTGAATAGCACTACACTTGCTTGTTGAGATCCTTTTCATGCTCCTATCTTCCTTTACACAAACTATAGATACATCATTCGGTTCGGCAACCACACTCTCACTCTCAACTACAAATTGCCAACTCTTCAACAAAAATAACTCATCGACCTTATGAACAAAACAATTGGTCTGTAACACATCAAAAACCTAATTCTCTCATAGATATTACAAACAAATTGGTTCAAGTATGACCATTGGATTACATAATAATCTCTGCACATCATTCAAGATAGCCTCGACCGCTCCTTGCTCACCACTTCATTGAACTCTATAACTCATCACATGGTTTGCATTACATGCAATATACTTGCTCATTCCCAAGATAAAAACCTTTATCTCTACATGCCAAAAACCATTTGAAAATCTTCTCATACAACATGCATACATGTCATAATCATTACCACTCATTATTAGATCATAAACCAATACAACCAATTCACCAAACTTCAACAGTTAGGATTTATCATATTAATAGGTAGGGTTTATCGGTTCAACTCTCCATTTCATAGTAACACCAGTTTCCTCCACAAACTCACCTACCGATTGCAGTTCCCTTCACTAGCTCTTCCTACCGGTTATGAAACAACATTATAACAAAATCATTGCCAGTTATAATTGAAATCAATGACAACATAACATTTCATTAATGCAATCTTCATGCAAATTCCAACACCATCTTAAGAAAGAAAAGTGCAACAAAAATTGAATCTAGCCAATTGTAATTTCAAAGAGAAATATAGTTTTGTTTGGTTATGGGTCATGGGCTTATACAAACTGTGTATGTTTTGCGTCTACACACATTGTAGTTTTTGTGTTTGTAGTGTTTGAAGGATGTGAAACAAAATTTATTTTTTATATTAGGGAAAATAACTATTAGTGATTTTATTTCTTGAACTAGAAATCAAAAATTGTAAACTCATTTTTATGGTATGTGATTTCAAGAGCTCAATTGGTAGTAATATAAAGTTGTACCTTGTCAACTAATGTTTAGCTTGTATATTGCATGCATGTGTCTATTTAAATCCCATAAGATTTAAATTGACACCCATTTAACCATTTTTTATACAAAATCATTCACTCTATAATGGTTATACAAGAATCATCTCTCTTAAATAGTTTAATTTGTTGGACTTTATGCATTCCTTTTGGTCTGTTATTAATTGTAAACTATAAGCTCTCATCAATGGTGTGACACGATCAAGGTCACTAAGAAACTATAACATACCAATTAAATATTATAACATTTATCTGTTAAAAAAAATAAAAAATCTTCATATCTTCTTTGATCAACATTCCATAGAATATGTCACTCTATGAATTCTTAGTGGATAATCTCTTGGTCCCCACATATAAGAGTCATTCATCCAAGCTCATATGTGCTATTGGTCTTGATTCCTTTTGGTATAGTGATATATTCTCTTACCTTTGTGATAACACTCTTCCACCCAACCTTTCTAACAACCAACATCATACTTTCATTTAACAAACCTCCCGATATGTCATCATTGTCAAAACCCTTTATCATAGGAATCTCAATGGTAGTCTTCACAAATGTCTAGAATGTGAGGAAATTTAAACCGCATTGCGAGAAGTACATGAAGGTACATGTGGGGATCACTCTAGTTGTACAACCTTAGCCAAGAAACTAATGGGGACTTGTAAAAAGCTAAGAATTGATAGAAATTAAGTGTTCTGACCCCAAAGAACAAACTACTCTTTTTGACATGGTGAAGAGAGAGAGGACAAATGACTTTTCCTCCATCCATGAATAATTGTCCAAGGAATGTAATCATCAAAATTCCCACTAGGAGATGAATAGAGAGGAGGCCTCCCACATGGAGGAGACTCATCAACCCTCAAAAACTAACTAATAGAGTATCCAATGCATTCATATCAAGATGTGTCCCAAAAATGCATGGGAAGATTTGAAAGCCACAACCACATCAGATGCATATTAAGTAGTTTGGTAAGGGGGATAAAGGTACTAGTTCAAGTCTGAAGAGAGACATAATTCTCTCTCCAACCCAAAAACTACCCCAAGATCAAATTATTATCCTCTAAATAAGTAAACTAAGCAATAAAGAAACATTTACCATAAGAGAAAAGTTAAATCTTACTAACACTAAAGGACCATCAAGAACCGACAACCTAGTGGAGAAGGTATGATAAAGAAGGTTAGAGACTAGAATCAATAGATGAAATTATTTTGAAGGTAAAAATATTCATTTTCCACCACATCCTTTTAAAAAACCACCATAGGGGTTGGCTATTACAAGGGAGTGGATGAGAAAATCTATGAGGAGGAAAAGTAGTAGATGCAACAACTAGGGAAAATTTGTGAGTTAATTTACAATATTTGAAGGAAAAAATGTTAGGAACCGGGAAGGACAACTGAGAGGGGGGGGCAGATGAATCAGTTGTCAATAAATTATAACCCAAAACAAATTATTCCAACTTAAAACTCAATGCTAGTAAAATAGACTAACATTTATAGTATTACCGATACAACTTAATGCATGAAACAGAAATAAAAACACATCCACAACACATGATAAAGTGATTTTGACATGGAAACCCTATAAGGGGAAAAACCACGGTGGGAAACCTTACCCACAATCAGATGACACTACTGCAGATAGTAAGTGAATACAATAAGGGGTCTGCACATGCAGAAAGGCCATCCACCTAGAGCTCACTGCTCAATCATAAAATAGGAGTCACACTGACTATAATTGGATGGTTAAATCCAATAACAATGTAATACTTTAGTATAGCATCTACAATGCCTGATTCAGTACCGATTTAAGCTCTGACCATGAGTGCCAAGCACCTTCATAACCTTTCCTTCAACCTTTAGATAATATCTACATGATTCACACAAGGATCTGCTTATTTTTGCTCTTCACAATGATCTTCAATATTCGCACACACTCACATATCTTCCAAATAGGATCTTACAATTATTTATACAAAACCTAAGACCTCATGATTAGGTCGGCTCCCTAAAGATATTACATTTACAAAATAAGTCTTGATGCAATACAATATGTTGACCTAAATACATTTACACATTATCCAATCAATAAACCATTTCCAAAACATGTCATGTTGATCTGGAACATGATATCTTGTATGAGTCCATAACCTAGACCAATCTATTGGTTAAGGCAAATATGTGAACCTGATTAGTCCAATGTGCAAAACACCAAATACAAACATCCAATCAATGTCTTCAACATAACTAGATGATCTCCAGATGATAATAAGTCATCATCAACTTTCTGAGCTTCTGGTGAAACATATACCGGTGATTGTGCATAAGCCAATATCCATACCGGGACCACAATGTGTTAGTTCAACAACATAATAGTATAACTAGAGTGCCAAATCAACAATGTAGACCTCCAAAAAGATAGGTGTTGACATCAATGACAAAACCAATGCAACACATGATGAAGCCATCCATAATACCAACAATCTCCCCCTATGGCATTTATGACAACACTAGATGGAAAAACATCTAAGTACCAAAAATAGAATGCCAAGTACCAACAATCTCCCAAAATAGATCAATCAAAGTTTTGTACCAAAAATAGGAACAGTATAACCAAAATAAAAAAGACATCTCTCCCCAATCTTCAAAGTACATTTTTTTTCCATAGACATCTCTCCCCCTTTGACATCAAATGCCAAAGTAGTCAAGAATAAAAAATTAGAACATAACATAAAGCTAACTACTCCCATTGAGCAGTAGCTCTCCTTCATCAAAACTGGAAAAAAGATTTTTCTATTAGTCCCTACCAGTTTGATGTCAATCTTCATCATTCAAGTTTCTATCGGTGGGGTGATTACCCCAAGCTCTCTCAAAGATATTCAAATGTTTCCTTAGACAAAGGATTTGTAAAAATATTTGTAATTTGCTCTTTAGTATTCACATAAACCAATTTCACTTCATTTGCTTCAATATTTTCTTTCAGAAAGTTATACTTAATAGAAAAATGCTTTGTTTTAGAGTGAAATATGAGATTCTTTGATATAACTATTGTTGCTAAATTATCATAGTAAATAATTATCGGTTCTTTGCATTTTACCTTGATATCCTTCAACATTTTCTTGATCCATAATACCTGAGTGCAATTAGTTGCTACTGCAACATATTCTGCTTGTGTTGTAGATAATGATGTACAAGTCTGCTTCTTGCTGATCCATGAATTTAATCTTCTATCAAGAAAGAATTCATCGCCAGTGGTACTCTTTCTGTCATCCACATCTCCTGCCCAATTTTTATCTGTATATGCACATAACTCAAAATTGTCACTCTTAGGATACCATAAACAAAGATTTGTTGTGCCTTGTAGGTACCGGAAAATCCTTTTTACTGCAGTTTCATGATTTTCTTTATGATTGTTTTTAAATCTTGAAACAATACACAAAGCATTCATTATATCAGGTCTGGTTTGTGTCAAATACAATAATCCTCCAATCATTGATTTGTACCTTGTCGCATTTATAGGAGCTGAATCATCCTTTGATGTCAATTTATTTGTTGTAGTCATAGGAGTGCTTACCGGTTTGGAGTTTTCCATCCCAAATTTCTTCAAGAGTTCCTTCAAGTATTTTGTTTGACATATGAGTATACCTTTATTTGTTTGAGAAATCTGCAAACCTAGAAATTGTTTTATCTCTCCAATCATGGACATTTCAAATTCTTCCTGCATCTTGTTAGCAAAGTCTTTACATAACTCTTCTTCTCCTCCAAAAATGATATCATCCACAAATACTTCAATAATCAAAATGTCATCATTGGTAATTTTGTAATACAAATTATTGTTAGCATTACCTTTTGTGTATCCAACCTTTAAAAGATATTTATCCAGTCTAGCATACCAAGCTCTCGGAGCTTGCTTCAATCCATATAAAGCTTTCCTTAACCTACAAACCATATCCTTAACATTTGTTAATGAAAATCCATCAGGTTGTTCAATATAAACTTCTTCTTCAAGATCTCCATTCAAAAATGCACATTTTACATTCATCTAATAAACTTTATAGTTTTTGTGAGCTGCAAATGCAATAAATACTCTTACTGCTTCAGTTCTGGCTACTGGTGCAAAGGTTTCATTATAATCAATTCCTTCTTTCCGAGAATAACCTTTACAAACTAATCTTGCTTTGCTTCTGATTACTTCACCATCTTCAATAAGTTTATTTCTAAAAACGCATTTAGTTCCGATTACATTTTTGTCTTTAGGCCGGGGAACTAATGTCCAAGTATTATTCTTTTCAATTTGTTCTAATTCATTTTCCATTGCTTTTATCCAATATTTATCTTGACATGTTTCAACAATGGATGCTAGTTCAACTTGAGAAATTAAACATACCTCTTCATTTTCCAATCTTCCTCTTGTCATAAAACTTTCATTTTTATTTACAATTATCTAATTTTCTAAATGATTTAATCTTACATACCTGAGTTTATTCCGATTTCCACTTACAAGTTGTGGTTCTTCAGTCACAGTTGAGTTTTCTGACGATGCCGATGTGACTGGTTCTTCATTCTGTTACGATGCAATCTGTGTCAGTTCATTTATAATCATTTCTACTACCGGTTCTACAGATCTTGATTCTCCTCTTAAATGTTCATCTATCTTCACATTAGTACTTTCAATGATTTTCTGCAGTCTTTTATTATAACATCTATATTCCTTGCTTCTAGTTGAATAACCAAGAAATATTCCTTCATCACTTCTAGGATCAAATTTGCTGATAGACTCATCTCTCCTAATATAGCATTTGCTTCCAAATATTCTAAAATATTTAAGAGTAGGAATATGACTGAACCATAGTTCATAAGGGGTCTTACCGGTTTCACCTTTGATGTGAACTTTGTTGAAAGTATAAACTACTATATTCACTCCTTCTCTCCAGTACATATGAGGTAGATTTTCTTCCATCAACATGGTTCTTGCTACATATAGTATAGTTTTGTTCTTCCTTTCCACAACTCCATTCTGTTGGGGTGTCTAGGGTGTTGATAGTTGTCTTTTGATTCCATTCTCTTCATAGAATGCATTGAATTCCCTAGATGTAAATTCTCCTCCTTGATTAGATCTCAAACATTTGATTTTCTTGTCGGTTTCATTCTCTACCATTGTCTTGTATATCTTGAATCTCCCAAAAGCCTCTGATTTCTCCCTAAGAAAAGTAACCCAACACATTCTAGAATAATCATCAATTATTAGCATAAAGTATCTATCACCCCGAGGACTCCTTGTTCTTGTTGGACCACATAAATACTTATGAGTTAAATAAGAGTATTATTGGATTTCTCATAAATGCTCTTAAATGTTGTTCTAACTTGCTTTCCCATTTGATGTTCCTTACATACTAGATTATGAGGTTTCACAATCTTAGGTAAATCCCTTACTGCCTTGGTTGAACTGATCTTTACAATGCAATCAAAATTTACATGACAAAGTCTTTTATGCCATAACCAACTTTCATCAATCTGAGAAATCAAATATGTCTTATCACTGGTATTCAAATGAAAGATATTACCTTTATTATGATTACCGGTTGCAATCTCCAACCCAGTTCTGTTCATGATTTTGCATTTTCCATTCTTGAATTGTAGTTGAAATCCTTTTTCCACTAACTGACCAACACTCAAAATATTATGCTTTAAACCTTCAACATAATAAACATTGCCAGTATTGTGCTTACCATCCAAAGATTTATTGCCTCTTCCTTTGATTAAACAAGATTTATCATCTTGAAATCTTACTAGACCTCCATGACATTCCCGAAATGATAAGAATTTTCTTTTATCACTAGTCATATGATGCAAGCAACCACTATCAATGATCCATTCATCCAAGTTTCTTCAATTTTTGCTGCTAATGCCTGCTCTACGGGTTTGACAATAGGTGTTGGTTGATCTTCTTTTATTGCAACAAATGTCCATCCAATGTCTGCTAGATCTTCATCAGAGTCATCTATAACACCTTCATCTACATAGTAACATGACCTATCTCTATTTTTCTTAAATTTGTATCTTTGATATTCAGGGTTAGGTTTATATGTTCTTTTTGCCTCCTCTCTTAGTCTTGAATGTCTATCAGGACACCTAGACACCATATGACCAACTTTATTGCAATTAAAACATTTGAAAGGTGCATACTTACTTCTTGCTGGACCTTTAGGCATCTTCCTTGCAAATAGTAGTTCAAGTTCTTCAAGTTCTTCATTTTCTCTTCTGATATCTTCAACTTCTTTTGCATAAAGTGATTTCCAATTAGATTTGTTAGATGATGATAATGATGCTGATGATGATGCTTTGAAGGCTATATCAGTCTTGACTGTAGAAACAAGACCAAATTCTTCAAGCTCAAATGCTGAAATTTTTCCAACCAAAGTATCTCTAGATATTGATGTTTAGGAATTGTCCTCAACTCATTAATAGTTGTCACTTTCATTTTGGAAGCCAATGGCAAAGCTCTTAAAACTTTAGAAACAATTTCATCTTCACTTAAAGATCCTCCATAACATTGTATTCCTAAGACAATTTCATTAACTCTTTCCATAAATGCAGAAATTCTTTCATCCTCTTCCATTTTTAAATTTTCATACCTGACCCGGTAACATTCCAATTTTCCAATTTTGACAATGGAATCTCCTTCATTCAATGTTTCTAGTTTATCCCAAATAGCTTTTGTAGTAGATCTATCTGATAATCCCATGATTTGTTGATCTGATAATGTGCTTAGAAGTGCTTCGCTTGCTTTGCAATCATTCTCCAATTTTTTAGCCAAGGTTGGTGGATTAGGGTTATTCGGAGTACGAGCAACATACCCGTTCTTTGTAATATCCCATATATCTCTTCCAATGCAGTTCATATGTGTTTCCATTCTAATCTTTCATATGCCATAGTTAGTTCCATCAAGTTTGGGACTATCCTTTCTGAAGATATTTTCTACCACAGGATCTCTTCAAGTTGTTAGGCTTCTGCAAAAAAGAGGACTAGCCTTTGATACCAATTGTTAGGAACCGGGAAGGACAACTGAGAGGGGGGGGGGGTGAATTAGTTGTCAATAAATTATAAACCCAAAAAAATTATTCCAACTTAAAAATCAGTGGTGCTAAAACAAATTAACATTTATAGTATTACCAATATAACTTAATGCATGAAATAGAAGCAAAATACATCCACAACACATGACATGGATATTTTGACATGGAAACCCTGTAAGGGGAAAAACCACAGTGGGAAACCTTACCCATAATTAGGTGATACTACTGTAGATGGTAAGTGAATACAATAAGGGGTCTGCACATGCAGAAAGGCCAACTGCCTAGAGCTCACTCCTTAATCACAAAATAGGAATCACACTAACTACAATTGGATGGTTAAATCCAATAACAATGTATTGCTTCAGTATAGCATCTACAATGCTAGATTCAATACTAGTTTAAGCTCTGACCATGAGTGCCAAACACCTTCATAACCTTTCCTTCAACCTTTAGATAATATCTACGTGATTTGCACAAAGATCTTCTTATTTTCGCTCTTCACAATGATCTTCAATTTTCACACACACTCACATATCTTCCAAATAAGATCTTACAATTATTTATACAAAACCTAAGACCTCATGATTAGGTCGGCTCCCTAAAGATATTACATTTATAAAATAAGTCTTGATGCAATACAATATGTCGGCCTCAATACATTTACACATTATCCAATCAATAAACCATTTCCAAAACGTGTTGTGCTGATTTGGAACACGATATCTTGTACCGGTCCATAACCTAGACCAAACTTTCAGTTAAGGCAAATATGTGAACCCAATTAGTCCAATATGCAAAACACCAAATGCAAACATCCAATCAATGTCTTCGACATAACCAAATGATCTTTAGATGATAACAACTCATCATCAACTTCCTGAGCTACCGGTGAAACATATACCAGTGACTGTGCATAAGCCAATATCCATACTAGGACCACAATGTGCCGGTTCAACAACAAACCAATATAACCAAAGTGCGAAATCAACAATGTAGACCTCCAGAAAGATAGGTGTTGACATGACTGACAAAACCAATGCAATACATGATGAAGTCATCCATAATACCAACATAAAATGGTCCCCCATTCCCCACACCAGAGGAGACAATGCCACCATTACTAGACCTTTAAGGAGGGCTGACCTGAATAGGAATAGAAGAGGTCAATCCTAGGGAAACAGATGAAGGAGGACCCAAGTTGAACACAACAAAAGAACCTTGTTGTTGAGAGGAGGATGAGAAATAACCATTTTGGAATAGTTAAAAGTGTAGATATAAGATGTTAAGGACATAGCAGAGGCCTCAGAGTCCTCCTCTAACCCACAACCTGCAACAATAAGGGCACCAAGACCTATATAGGCCCCAACGCCCACCTCCAAGATAAAGGTAGCAACTACAAACATACACAAGCAAGGATGAAAAATCATGTGGGTCTATAGGAATGGGCAAAAAATTATTTTTTTCTTTACTAAACATACCAAATTCTACTTTGGCTTTTTGTATGGATCAGAAAAAATTTGAATTTTATTTGAAAATACTAAACCAAAATAGATATCTATTAGTAACAAATATCTATTTCATAATGTCATTATTGTGATGTCATGTTTTGAAGAATAAATATGCTCCTAAAATGGATACCCATTTTGTTTAGGATAAAAAACATACATTAGTAAAATGGGCATAACTTTTGTGTTTCTTTTAATTTTTTATTTATTTTCACAGGTGTTGGAAATGTGATTTAGAGAATTACAAAATGAACAAGGTAATTTTATTAGATTGTACACCAAAAACTAATTATAAGTTTATTTCATAATTTCATTATTTTGATGTAATGTTTTGAAGAATAAATATCCTCCTAAATGGATATCCATTTTGTTTAGGATAAAAAACCATACATTAGTAAAATGGGCATAAATTTTGTGTTTCTTTTGAAAATTTTGATTTTTATAGGTGTTGGAAAGGTGATTTAGAGACTTACAAAATGAACAAGGTAATTTTATTAGATTGTACACCAAAAACTATTTATAATCATTAAAGTTAATCCTTCATTTTGAAAATTTTAAATACTCAGAAATTTTGCATACAAAGTGTTTTTCTTTCATTTCTTTCTTCCAAAAGAATCAAAATATTAAAAAGTAGCAAATAATCAAATATTTAGAGTTGACGTGTTACACTAATGAGATTGTTTTTTTTCATAAATCATCATTGAAGGTTGCCTTGTTGTCTTTGGTCCTATGCACACCAAATTCCAAGTTGTCTTAGGAGAAAATCTCTCTCTATACCGAGCTCTCCCCTCTCTCTATTTACTTAGCTATATCTTGCTCTCTCCCCCTCCCCTTTTATCTTCCTTTCAATCCATCTCTCTCAATAAGTTCCCTTACTATAATTCTATCTATATTTCTCATATCTCTCTTCCTTCTCTACCTATGGCACTCCTTTTCTTATCCCATATAGATCTTCCCAATGTTATATCTCTCTCTAGATATATCTTCCTCTTTCTATCCCTATCTCTCCCACTCCTACTCTATCCCTATCACTCTCTATTTCTATATCTCTCTACTAATATTATCTCTCCTTATTTATCTCCCGCTCTCTACCCCACTCAATCCCACTCTCTTTATGATCTCAGCTCACAGTCTCAAAATAATTGAAGTTAAGGTTGTAGCTGAATGATTATAGTTGACTATGCAAGGCACGTTACCAGTGACAAGGTGTTAGTATTATGGATATGTGAATTTCACCATTGATCAAACATAGTTCTTTCATTCATCTTAGAAATAACTTAAAATTAAATTGAGAAGTAAAGACCACACAAACTATTGAATTAACATATAGAATTCACCATATCTTCAATGAAGTTTGCATGTCTTTTGCAACAATCTTTGCCTTCTCCTAATCTACTCTAATTGCTACTTGCTACACTATTCTCCATTCTTGAACTATTGACTATTATCGCCATTGACTATTAACCCTTCAAATGAAGAAGTGAGGCCTTTTATAATGCTCTCATTACATTTCAGTGGCTCAGATCGAATTGAGATCAATGACCAAGATTACAAAATAGAAACCCTATTGCAAAGCATTTAATGCTTGATCAATGATACCGTTATATTTGATTGGACACTTGTGAGGGTCACTCTATTTGTACAACCACTCAGATCGAACTTTAAGCCGCTACACTTGGAGGTCAAAATTCGAATTACCTTCACCAATGCACCAAGATCGTCACTACTGCAGTCAACAAAATCATCCTCTACCAAAGAGATGAATTTGCTATTAAAAAACGAGATCTCTGTCTCTGCAGATGGAGTATAATCGCCTTTGTAAGGATTTGTTTGCTGTCAAAACAACGATCCTTGATATCGCTGAAACTTGGAGACAAGCTTGAATCGATACACAGTCTTTCAAATAGCTGTCTTTCAAATCGCACAGATCCAAAATCGCTGCGATACACAGTCTTTCAAATCGCACAGATCCAAAATCGCTGCACACTGGAGATCAATTGGAGAGGTGTTTTCGCTGCATTCAATAAGATCGCCTAGTAATCGTTGTGCCTTGTGAATTCGATACCTTCACTGAATTTGATGTATGCCTGAGACAAAATCGTTGAGTGCTATGAAATCGCGTAGCCTCCAAGGTGAAGTCGTTGATGTTGAAATTAGAATCACCGCCTTAAGGAGATCAAAACTCAAATGGTTGTTTTCTGGGGTGAATTCATTATGGCAAGTTCGATGTTCAATCTCGCTGATCAGAATCCGAAATCACTGTGATAGGCACTGTATATAAGCATTTCCAAAATCATAAGAGAATAGATACGAAGATCATAGTCTTTCTTAGTCTCTTAAAATCGAAAGTGATAAAACAAAATCGTTGCCAATCATCACAAGGTCACTGTCAATGAAATAATGAGTTGCCTTGACGATTGCTTTAACTAGATCGCCTTTAGCAAATAATCTGCCAACGTCTAGTAATCAGCTAATGTCATGTCAGAAGGTTGAATCGGCTTTATGAAGGCAATAACGATTTTGAAATCGATCCAATATAATGATTGATTTCTATCTTATATTCATTCAAAATCCATTCAGCATCAATCGCTGGCCACTTTCATTTAATGTTTTAGTTGAGATAAACACCTAGAACGTCTTCATTCAATATTTGGTCGATATGAATTATGTTGGAGATTTTGTTGTGCATTATAAGCATTTGAGAGGCTTTTTGGGCTTCCACCAATTCTTGCTCATTGGCCAATAGTTTCATGCCTAGGTCTTTTTTTCTTTTCTTTGAGCATCTATCTTTGTCAAAGAATCATTTAACTTAGTTTGGAGCTTAATTTTCTCTATTTTCTCTAGTTGTAGGGATAAAGAAGTGTTTTCCTCAAGGTCCTTTATGAGGTGCATTATATTTGCATATTTTTCTTTACCTTGTGTTGCATGGTATATTGCAATTATTTTTCTTTCTTCACTCAAGTTCAAGAAATTAGTAGTATAACTTTAATTGAATCTTAACCCTAATTAAATTATAATCTTAATGGATCCCTAAATATAATACTAATTGAATGTTATCAAAATAATCCTTAACCTAAATTGAACACTAAACTTAACCCTTACCCTAACCTTATTTGAATCCTAACCATAATTTAACCCTAACTCGAAATAATTTTTTTCGCTTGCACCGGCTCCTTGTTCTTCTGGATGGTAGCCTTGTTGATTGCCTCCAAATCCTTCACAATGAGTGCACCGGCTCCTTGTTCTTCTGGATGGTAGCTTTGTTGATTGCCTCCAAATCCTCCATAATGAACCTAGAGGTACCCTTATTGCTGCTCCTGCTTCTGGTCTTGGAACTAGGGCCTGTAGTTTAATTTCCATGTAGCATATATCAAATAAAAAAAAAGTTTAGAGTTATTGGACCAAAATTTTCATTATTCATCCAAGCAATAATAATAAAAAACATCTCCATCTCCATAAAATTATTATTGAATCCTTAATTTATTCTAATTATAGTATTATATTATTTTATAATTTTTTATATATATTATATAATATTATTGAATATATTATTTTACTATCCAATTTTTAAATAATTAAATTACATAAGGATAACTAAAATAATATTATTAATTCACATTTTTAATATTATATATATATATATATATATATATATATATATATATATATATATTTCAGAGATACATATTCTAAATAATTTGAAAAGAAAATTTAAACAATCTAAATATTATTTGAATGTGCCTAAAAAATTCATTTATTGAATTGTATTCCTAACATCTTTGAATCCTACCATAATTTAACCCTAACCCCAAATCAAAAGTTTTTCCTAGAAGCTTAATTGATCCTTAACCCTAACTCCAATTTAACTTTATACCTGACCCTTACCCTAACTATTTTTGAACTATAATCAAAATTTAACCATAACTGAAAAATTTCTTTTATAACTTTAATTAAACACTAATTGAATTATAGTCCTAACCCTAATTGAATGCTACTCCTAATTAAACTCTAATACTAAAATTAATTGAACATAAATGTAACCCTAATTATAACTAAACCTAACTATAATTGTAATGAATGTATTTGGTAATATTTATATTTTTTAAGTTAGTTAATTCAATATTAACAATAATATCTGTAAATATGTGCAATCTTAGTTGAATATTATAGAATACATTTTTTGTTTTTCAATAAAGGAATATCAATAATGCTAGAGAATAATTTTTATTATTCAATAATGGAATATCAATAATGCTACAGAATATATTTTTTATTATTCAATTAATATTCCTCCTTCACTCACTTGTCATGGTAGTTAGCTTGTAATGGTCACTAACAAGATTTTCACAATTAATTAGTATCAAAATATTTTCACTAGTTCCAATAATGAAGACACAATTTATTTGTCATTGTAGTTACTTGCAACATATATCAAATAAAAAAAAGTTTAGAATTCATTACTCATCCAAGTAATTATAATATAAACATCTCCACAATATTATTAGTGTATTTTAATTATTATATTATTAATTTATTATAATTATAGTATAATATTATTGTATAATATTTTATATATATTATACTATCTTATTGATAATAATATTTTATTATCTAATATTTATATTATTAAATTATATTAAGTTAACTAAAATAATATTATTAATTCATATTTTTAAATATTATATCGATCTATTTATTATTTAAATATTTGAAAGATATGGATTCTAAATAATTTCAAAAGAAAATTTAAACATTGTAAAATTTAGAAAGTTAAAACTTATGCATCTTAAGTTATATTTAAATATATATATATATAGGAAAGAATTCATAGTTCTAATTGATGAAAAATTAATTGAATAATAATGAGTTAACAAAATTGAATGAAACTAATTGCAATAATACTAGCCTAATGGAAAGTACTATTAACATAAACCATTTCCCACCATATTTACCATTGGAGTCACCTCTATCTTTTCATTTAAAAAAAAATAAAATTATTTCTAATTTTTTATCTTTTTCTTCACATTATAAAATAGATTCATAATAGATTCATAGGATTTCACTCATCTTTGATCACTATTACCACACATTGATTATACTTAAAAACTATTTCCTAAAACAAATGACTATTGATTTTAGATTAGTATATAGTACATCATCAATACCACACAAAAAATGAAATTTTAAAATCTTTATTGAAAATCATCTTTGCAAGGTTGTCATGGTCATCATAATATTTAGTTTCAAATAATTTTTTACATATGAATTTATGAAGAATAATTGATTAAAAACAAAAGTATGTTTAAAAATTTATAGGTACTAATTATGAATGTCATTCAATTGTAAAAATAAATGAGTATTAAAATTTATGATATAAAAATATATTAAACTTTAAAATAAATAAATAAAATAAAGCAAACTTATATTCTATGAAAGAAAATTAATAGTGAAAAAAATCAACTTATCTTCATAACTCCATAAAAGTAATTGTGGGCTTTACTTATCTATTCTTACTTCCATTTAACTTTTGTTTACCATAATATATCCATTTGTAAGATCAATAAGCTAACTTTGGCATAACAAATATGAAGATGCCAAATTGAAATTAGAGAAAACAATGTATACCAATTTTGCAATAAGAACCCTCTTTGAAAGATTGCTAAGACAATGATTTCTCTTAGATTCAAAAGTCAAGTTAAAATATAAGATTATATGAATTTGAATAATTAATTAAAAGCAAGAATATTAATAATAATTTATAGTCTTTCAACTGTATTATTTCAAATATCTTTGATAAAATATGAATTGTAAATATAAAAAAATAAAATTACAATTTATATTAAGAAAATATATATAAAAATATAAAAACTTAAATAAACCTAAAAGAAAACTAATGATTGAAAAAAATAGACTCATCTTTATAACTCCATAAATATAATTGGAGGCTTTATTTATCTATACTTATTTCCATTTAACTATGAGAACAGATTCGCTACTTATTTAGGGTTTCTCTTTTAAGCCGATTTTTCATCTGGTGAGAAATGCTCCTCCATTGATTTTTCATCTGGTGACAAGTGCTCCTCCATGAGTGGTGACAAATTAGGATGATGTGGCAAATGGCAGCAAGTAGGATCAGAAGTATATCTTCTACAGTCTGTACAACTAGGTAACATTCGACGGTCTCCAATCAGAATGGTACGCTTAGCGGAGGAGACATGGAAATTAAATAAACTGAGCGACAGAACAAGTATAAAAACAGTCATAACCATTGATTTCCCCATACTCACTGCTGAGATGAAGGTAAATGGAAAAACACCAAACAACTCAGCAGATGAAGATGAAGATGAAGACGAAGACACAGAAGGATAATGGAAATCCAGCTATATTTATAGAGACCGCATTATGAATAGTTCAAATGATGGTTAAATTTTGAGCGAGAGGCGTTCAAACTCATAGTGCGTGTAATACAGTCCGTATATGACGTACGTTATTGTTAAAATATTCATTGACTAGATTTCCATGTTAAATTTTGAGTGAGAGACGTTCAAACTGATAGTGCGTTTTGCTCAGCAATTGATCCACCTGTTAAAAGCGCTGAGTAGAGTGTAACATGTACAAAACTCCACCGTCTTGATCGTGAATGATTACGGCACTTATGTGAATGATTACGGCACTTGATCGTGTACAAAACTCCACTATCTGTTCCGCCGCGGCATTTTTGAGAAGGGACTGTGAAAAATTTAGTTGGAAAATTGTCCATCTAGGGTGCAGTAGTTTATTTCTGCTGTTAGATTTCGATTTGGTTGACATCATTTTGGGTATAAAGCACATTGGTTACCACTTATTGAGGACTATCAATTTCTTTTATAATGCTAGCATGCAAATACATTAGCTCAAATTTATTTTGGGACTGTGGGCTGAGATCATAAAGATAGTGGGACTGAGTCATCCGTCAGTTGTTCCAAAAGCCAGGTGCAAGATATGTAAATCCATTTAAATTATCAATTATATATCTTTTCCCACAGACCCACCTTTCGATTCACCTTTAACTTCAAACCCTAAAAACGTTTTCCTATTGGTATAAGTGCAAACAAAGTAAACATATAGAATGATGGCGAAGACATTTTTCTATTGAAGCTCGAATATTATCGAGAAACCATGCACAAGATAAGCAATGGTAACAAAATATTAAGTATATTAATAAGAAATAATGGTACACTCATAGATTAAAGAGAATTTACATTGGGAAATGCTTCTAAGAAAAAGCCAAAAAAAAATGGCAACCGCTTGCCTTATTATCTTAATTATTCATAATAAAATAAGATGTATCCACTTGTTCTTAACCCTAATCAATGTGCAAGTATTAATAGGCACATCAATATGGGAAACTTCTATGGAGTATTAGACTACAATGGATATAAACCATGGATTGAAAAAGCATCTATAAGGGTCTAACAACATTCTTAGAGAGCTCTCGTCTCCATACACTTTCTATTGTGGTAGGATGTGTAGTATGTAGGGGTGTAAAATGTACAAACTATATTACAAGCTAAACAAGTTAGCGTCATTAAAGTATTCTAGTATTTATACATTAATGAAACTACTTGTCATACAAAATAAGCCTATTCAATTGGGAACATTCAATAATTTACCTTAAAAAGAAGGATTCCTATAATGTGACTATAGAAGTTTAAGTTGTATGAGGGTATTGATAGCCTTGAAAAATGACTATGCAAAAATTTGGTGTCCTTGACAATGTTTTGTCATTTTGAATTAATGTTGCTCTTTGAGTTACCCTCAGATTTTAAGATTCTTAGGTTTAGATGTTTCTTGGTGAGCCTTTTGTTTTAAACCTAAAGCCTATTATGTTTCTTCATTACCTTTTTTCACTTAAACTTGAGGGTCTTTTCCATCGTCGCAAAGGACCGTGTTCCTTTCCCTAGGCATTTTTTCTTCTGCTGGCCTTTTATTTTTTCCTAGAAACTATCTTTTCCATTATGGTCGGGTCCCCTTTTAATATTTTGCGGGCATTTATTTTCCCTAAAGTCTGGCCTTAATGTTTCAGCTTATATCTCCATGTTTAAGTACCAAGAAACTAAAGGTTCCATGATTTTGCACATGCATCAAATGGATGGCGATGTTTTAACTCAAGCAAGAAGATCCTCAAAGGATAGCGACAAGTATTGAGTGGACATTATAACCTGCACGTAATGAACAAGCAGATCGGACAACCCTCATAGTCCCGTGAAGGAAGATGGAGGGAAGTTACTAACGACGGCATCGCGAGATGATGTCGCATGTCCCAGGCAGACTAGCAATGTGCGAAGGTGGGGCCACTAACGGAATTGAGCTGGAAGATTACTCGACAATGCGGTGTCAGGCTTTTGTGGACCCATCTTTCTACGTTGGAAGGTCAATATCAATATTGACAGATCTACGGCGGATATAGAGCATTTTTTAAACGGAGTGTTTGGGGCATTTTTCATTGTTATTCATGAGGGAAAATTGAAGGCAGAAGAAAATAAGATTGTTGACATTGAATAAACAGAGACGTGTCGAGGCACATGGATGTTGACTAATTCTCAAAAGACTGATTTAGGAGGTGTTTTGTTGGGTCGATTCATATTAATGGACAAAGTTGGCAATACCAGAGGTGGCAATATCAACAAGTTTCCATTGCCACTACAAAGAGAAGTTGAGATCTTTAGAAGGATACAAAATAGTTCAAGTAAGGTGAACTTGGTCAGAAGGGCAGTGAATTGGCAGTTTGAGTTTGACGATGTTTTGATTCGATGGATATGATTTTTTGAATCCATTTAGTGGTAGGATGTGTAGAAAAGTATTGGAATGATTATTTTTTCTCATGCATGAACACCACCAAGAAAGTAATTTTCATTATAAATACAGCTATGTGGTGTCTTCAATTGGTAAAAAGAATAAGAAAATTCATTATCTTCTCCGAAGGTTTTGAAATGGTGAATATGATTTTTGCGTAGTATCGTGCTAGAAGTTACACTGGGCTCTTTGATACCAGATGGAATTATTTTGGGAGTGAGTATTCTTATAGTCGATGGAGTCTTGAAAATGGGGAGGATAGTCGATGGAGACTTGAAATTAGTTTCTAATCAGAACAAACCCTATAGGACTCATCCCTCGTCTCTCCTCTATCACTCATTGGTAGAGGGTTAAAGAAGGAGCTTTATAGAGGAAAAGGAGAAGAACAAGGTTGTGATTGGGGAAGTAGCTGATCATCTTAGCATAGGCATGGAAGTTGCAATGCCTTCCCTTCACTTTGTGTTCCTCTATGAGTTCCTCTTTCTATTTTCTTTGATCCTAGGCTTGAAGGTTGAAACTTCTCATCTAGTTTAGGGGCGACTATACTTCTTGTCAAGATCTAATTTCCCTTCCAGAAGGGAAATGTTCAGCAAAACAAAGATGATGTATCTCACGGTCCGTTTTAAAGTATCTACAATGATAATGGCATAGCTCAAAAGGTTTTGTTTATACCAAAATGTAGTTAGAAATTTTGGTTCTACTTCATCATGCATGCCAGCATGGGCAGTCTTTTGGGAGACTGTGAGTAATATTTTTGTAACAAATTCATAAGCAGTTTTATGATCTTGTGACAGGTGTCTCCTCTGGCCTAAAGCTTGCTTTCTCCCTTGTTTCTATAAAAAGGAATTCAGGGCCATGAGACAGAGGTCGAGAAATTTGGTCACAAATCTTGGGGGTCGAGAAGCTTGGTCCACAAGTTTGGATCCAAACCCTTGGTCATGTATAGTAAGTCTAGGTGAAATGAGTAGGCTATAATAGGAATTTGAAGAGAAAATAAAATGGATCTTGTGTCTTATTTTTTTTGAAGTTCTTGAAGGAGTTATATGTAAGATAATTTGCAATAGAAAATAGCTTATTAAATTAATGCAAGCATAGTTCAAATTCATTTTCTCTAGTGTGTAACTCTGTTATGTTTTGAATTAGTAAGATCAAGGGTTTTCACATTCATTTCATTGTTGTGATGTATGTGTTTTCTATCTTATGCTCTAATCTAAGGGGATGGTTAAATTGATAGGATAGGATTTGCAGACTGGTGGAACTTATAAATGGGCTATGATAAGTATTTTGGGTTGGGACAGATAGATGAGATGCATTGTAAGGAAGTGTTATCTTAAGATCTCTAGCTATTAGATTAATGTTTTGTTCTGTTATATTTCATCTTATGTTTTACAATTTTAGTCGCCCAATGGATAAGACACTAGTCGTGGATTTAAGTTGTTTCTAGTAAAAATTATTTACTCATAGCTCATCAACAACTTGATCTAAATTGATAATATCAGAATATCTTTTTATTTTTGTATATGTCAATGCTTGTCATAAGTTGCCTCATGCTCGAAAGTCGGTCGAGGATCACTCAGAGCTAAAATGCTTGATACAATTAGACTATAATGTAGATGCATGAAACTTGGATATGATTAATGAAGAATGTGAGCTCTATTTATAGAGGAAATAGGGCAATGAATAATTAAAATTGAATAATCTTAACACGGGTCAAGATTGAAAGTTATCAATCCATGTTTATAGTTTTCACCAATGAAATGGTGACAATTGTCAACAAGAGGTGGCTTGAGAGGGGATGGAAGAGGCACGAAATGCCTGAGAAGAAATGAAGGTCCCCTGAGGAGGTCGGGTTATGGTTAGAATAGCGTCATCCATTGGATAAAGCTTTTACCCAAGGGATAAACTCTTGTGCAAGGGGGAAATGGGATAACTAGGATCAAAGCCACGAGTGATGAGACCTTTGGGTTAAATGAGGGTTAAGTTAGAGAGAAAGTCTCTAACCATGTGGTAAGGTTGATTTAACCATTAATGGTTTGGGAGACTTTTAGGGTTAACTTGTTGAAGGCATAAAGCCTTTAATTCATTTTGAAGACTTTTGGGGATTTCTGAGAAGTGACTTCTCTTAAGGAATGTACAAATGTTCAAGTGATGAATTAGACTAGTTTAGGATGATTAGAAGAATCTAGAAGGCTCTAGAAGAAGATTAATCATGCAAGTGGATTTGGTAGGAGAATGCAAGTGGGATGAATAGAATTTTAATTAAAATAAAATATTTTATTTCAACTAAAATAGATGCAACTTGCATTTGTACGAAAATACAAGTGGGGGAGGGGTATAAATAAATTTAATTTATTTATATGCAAGGATCAATTTAATCAAAATTGAGAAAGGGAATTTGATTAAATAAAGTGATTTATTTAATTAAAGGCTAGAAAGGGGGGGCTGGCGCTTAGATAATTAAATAGATGAAACTGGTAGAAATTATTTAAATAAGATTTAATTAATAGGGGGATGCGGTTTAAATAAATATTAAATATTTATTTAAAAAGGTGGTCAAATTTATACATCTACAAGATCTATTTCCTTAACCCTTAAACCTAATAAGAGGAGTATCTTGAGTATAGGTGTTATCTATGCATTTCACATGAATGATGCAGATAAGAAGTAGACTTGTGGATATGATTGATGCACTTTCTCTCTCTATTGTGTTTTTGTATGCATCGTTATGTTGTATTTTTCTTTCTATAAAATCCCTTGTATGCTTTCATCTATAGAGGTGCATCTTTATGTTTTCTTCATGCTTGCTAAATATTTGTGTTATATTCATCTCTTTAAATGTATGTGATTGAGATAGGATTTAGATCTCAAAACGATTTAAAATATTTAAGAAAGGATTGTCACTAATACCTTCATATTTTTGTTACATGCATTTTGAGTTCCCATGGTATGGATACATTAGTGTTAGTATGTCTATATATCATGTTGCACAAATTCCATTACTACTACCAGTATCACATTGTTAGTCTTCCTCATGGTGGGTTGGGTATCTTTCATGTCATGAAAGATTTCGAGGAAGTGTAGCTAATTCATGGTAGGGTGGAAACATGCTCCGACAATGTTCTCGCCCATGATGTGTTTGAGGGAGACAAATGTCAGGAGGTCCCATAAGGGTGTTCATCATGATTTGGTCCTTGTACATTATTTGTATTTGACCTTGTGGTCTATCGTAAAGTTTTATGTTTCCTTAAATATATCTTGATGTTAGCTTATGTAATTTGAATTTATATGTTGAAATGTAATTTCTTGTCTCTAACCTTGTATATCTACACATGCGGGAATGATTTATTCTTGATTATTTGTATTTTGTGAATTATGTTATTTTGAAATTATGGTGGTCCTTACAACTATCTTGAGCCAATTAATTTGGAAGGGGTGAAGAAGAATGCTACTATCTAGCAAATTTTGCAAAAAGGGGATATTACTCCTTACCTAGAAAGGCTTCATGGGGATAACCATAAATTGATTAAATCTTTTGTCAAGGGCTAGAAGGATACCTATGTCTCTATGTATGGAAATAAGGTTGACCTCATGGAAGACCTTATCTATGAGATTACTTGCATGTCAATGGATGATAAGAAGGTCTTCAGAGATAGAAAGGCCTCAGAAGAAGAAGTGTAAAAATTCCCTAAAGGAAAAGAGGGGTAGCATCTAATTAGGAAGCCAAAGAGTTTCTTTAAAATGGGCTCCATAAAACCCCTTTAGGTTGTCGTTCTTAAGGTACTTACGCAATATTTCTCCCTTGATAGCCACTTTAATGATATTTTTTGGCATCATTTTGTGTTGCTAAATCATTTCAGATATAAGGATAGGATTTCTTTTCCTTTTTTTCCTTTATCTTCCTTGAATGAGGGTATTAGAGATGCTAAGAAGAACCCTAAAAGCTCTATTTTACATGAAGGCCTTATTATGCTCATAATGGAGCACATTATATCTTTGCCCTCCCCCCCTAAGAGTAAGCCTGAGATTTCTTAGGATTCAACTCCCTCGAAGGATGAGGACTCAAATTTTATTATGTCAAAGGATAAGTGTTCGGATATTGATAAGGATTCTAAGACTAGGGTTGGAATGAAAAGGGGGAACCTGAGCTATAGCAGAAGTCTAAAGAAAGGCAAAATGAAAAAGTCCTCCCCAATTTCCTCTCACTCTAAAGAATAGAGTTATCACCACTCAAATATTCCCCAAGTGATTTTGTGGAGAGTTATAAGGATAGAGATGGTAGGTATCCATTTCCTCAACAATTGAACATCGAGTCCCCCCATCTCAACTTGGATAAGGAGACTCGTGATGATATCCTAGGTCTTGGTAGGGATGTGACGATGGACTCTTTTAAACTACATAAATGGTATTTCCATGAAATCAAATAAATGACCGTTAAGATAAGGTCTATTCAAGATAGGTTGGATGAGGGTGTAGAACATGGTGACTCAGGGTGGATAAAGAAGGCAAAAATATAGTTGTCTCTTTAAAACATTGTGACAGATATGGCTAATTTGAAATCATATTATGAAGGGCGTATTATGACCTTGGAAATAAAAATAGAGGATATTAATGCTAACCTAGTTAACGTGATCAAGTTTAGCCATAGTGTAATTAAAGGGTCTACAAGAAGTATTGAGGATTTTGGTTTACAAATTCAAAATACTGCAACAAGGTAATCCTCAATCTATTGATCTAGAGGACAAAGGTAATCAAGTTAGTGTTGAAGATGGCAAAGGGTGATTCACCCGTACCACAAGCCATCTCAAAAGGTTGTTGGTCAGTTGCTGAAGGATTTTGCAGGATATTAAGAAGCTTGCTCAAGATGCTTTCGAGCATGAGGTTGAAGTTGTTGAAGTCTTAAAGGTAAAGTAACTTCTTTCTTGTGTTTTTTCCTTGTCTTATCCTAGTGCCTTGTTTTTGTCTGATCTCTTTCCTCTAGCTTTTGTTTAGTTGTTATTTTTAGCTTTTGTTTAGTTGTTATTTTTGAGTTGTTCTGCTAATGTTTTGCTATGACAACGTTTTGTACATAGGGTTAAGGGTCCCTTCAAAACCTCTTTGAACCTTTAATCAAAAACTTGTATTATTTTAGTTATCATTTCAAATATTTTGAATTAGCAAATTCAAACTTATATACACTTATGTAGATAATATTTAATTTATCTTGTCTAATTTAATAAAATTTAACTTTTATTTACTATGGAATGGTCACAGATACACTTGGAATATTAACAAGTTAACTTTTGCATAACAAATATGAAGATTCCAAGTTAAGAGAGAAAAATTTAGCTAACTAATTCTCCTCTATGTTTGAATTTTCTAATAGATTTTATGTCAACATAAATAAATCATTTCATCAAGGTTATAATTAAAAACCATTTCCAAAAATAAATGATAATCTTTTTTAGATTATTATATAGTACATCATTAATACCACACATAGAATGATATTTTTAAAAAATTCACATTGAAAAGCTTCTTTGCAAGATTGTCATTTTCTTGATTTTATTTAATTTCAAATAATTTTTTACATAAGTATTAATTTTGAATTTGCTTCAACTTTATTATTTGAAATATCTCTTATCCAATATTAGTTGTAAAAAAAAAGATAGTATTAAAATTTATGTTAACACAATATATAAAAAATAAAATTAAATAAAACAAACTTATATTTTATGAAAGAAAATTAATAGTGAAAACAATCAACTTATCTTCATAACTCCATAAAAGTAATTATGGACTTTATTTACCTATTCTTATTTCTATATAACTTTTGTTTACCACAGTATGTTCATAAATGCACTTAAAGATTAATAAGCTAACTTTTGCATAACAAATATGAAGATGCCAAATTAAAATTTAAAATAAGAGAAAAAAAAATGCATACCATTATTATTTTGAAATATAAATAAAATTCTAGATAATTTTACTTTGAGAACTGTTTTTGAAAGGTTGCTAAGGTCATGATTTTATTTTAGATTCAAAATTTAAGCTAAAATATTAGATTTTATGAATGTGTGAAGAATAATTAAATAAAAACAAGAACATGAATACTAATTTATAATCATTATTTATAAGTCTCATTAACTTTATTATTTCCAATATCTTTAATAAAATATGATTTGTGAAAATAAAAAATTGAATTACAGTTTATATTAAGAAAATATATAAAAATTTTAAAAACTAAAACAAACATGAAAAAATGGACTCATCTCTATAACTCCATAAAAATAATTGGAGGCTTTATTTATCTATACTTAATTCCATTTTACTATCAAAATAGATTCTACTTATATTAGGCTTTTTCTTTTAAGCGGATTTTTCATCTGCAGACAAATGCTCCATCGATAAGGAATGTGGTGGTCTATAGCAGCAATAAGGATTGTGAGTATAGCTCATGCACTCTACACAAGCTTTTGAAATACGAGCGTCCACTGATTTTTCATCTGGCTCGAATGATTTTTCATCTTCTGTTGAGAAATGCTCCACTGATTCTTCATCCTGTGAGAAATGCTCCTCCACTGATTTCTCATCTGGTGAGAAGTGCTCCTCCATGAGTGGTGACAAATTAGGATGATGTGGTAAATGGCAGCAAGTAGGATCAGAAGTATATCTTCTGCAGTCTGTACAACTAGGTAACATTCGACGTTCTCCAATCAGAATGGTACGCTTAGCGGAGGAGACATGGAAATTAAATAAACTGAGCGACACAACAAGTATAAAAACAGTCATAACCATTGATTTCCCCATACTCACTGCTGAGATGACGATAAAGGTAGATGGAAAATTACCAAATAACTCAGCAGATGAGGATGAAGATGAAGACACAGACGGAGAAGGGGAACCCAACTATATTTATAGAGACCACATCATGAATAGTTCAAATTATGGTTAAATTTTGAGTGAGAGACGTTCGGACTGATAGTGCGTGTAAAACAGTCCGTATAGGACGTAAGTTATTGTTTAAATATTCGTTGACTAGGTTTCCTTGTTCGGTTAAATTTTGAATGAGAGACGTTCAAACTGATAGTGCGTTGTGCTCAGCAATTGATACACCTGTTGAAAACGCTGAGCAGAGTGTAACATATTTATGAATGAAGACACAGACGGAGAAATATCTGTTTCAAATGAATATCCATTTTGAAAAGCCTAGAGAAACATATTTTTATTAAAATGGGCATAAATTTTATATTTCTTATCAAAATTTTGTTTTTTAATAAGTGTTGAAAGGGTGATTAAGAGCTCTACTCAAAGGAATAGGTGGTGTTTCTATATATTATGAATAAGGAAACTGGAATGAATTGAGGGTGCTCTGCAATTAGGGCCTGCAACCAAGGTTGACGTGGACCCCTAGCAGTCCTTCGGGTGGAGGACCCGTACGTCCTCCTCCACAGTGGTAAGCTTTTCTTCCCTCTCTATTTTCTAACCCTTGACGAGTCGGGTGCATTCATTGCAGGTACGAAGGAGGGCAGAAACAGTTAATGCCCGATGGAGGTGGGGATTAATGAAGTGGACACGACCCATGTGCCCATGAATAAAGCCATCGAGGAAGCATTCATTGCCAAGTCCTTTCGAGATGCGATCGCTGGTAATGCAGTGCAGGCCTTGAAGGAGGCCAAATTCGCTCTGGTAAGTACTTCATCTGCAGACAATAATGGCGGAAGTGGAGGACGAGGTAAGGACCCTTCCTTGGCTCCTTGCACTTTCTCTATCTCTCCCAACGATGCCATGCCAGATGCCCTGGAACTTGAAAATAAGAGACTCCGAGATGTTGCTATCTTTTTTGCTGTAACTAATGTGGATAAATGTCCAACGAGGAAATTCCTAAATGATTGGTTGAAAAATGTTTGGATTAAAAAGCTAGGTTTCAGTTTTTCTTTCTGTAGAATGATCTAGAAAGGTCTTTTGTTATTTTCTTTAAAGATAATAAATCACAGTTAGAAGTTTTACAAAAACAATTCTGGGCCATTGGTCAAACCACCTTCAAGGCACTAAAATGATCTTTTGATGCAGTTAATGAAGAAATTTCGGCTTTATCTTGCCCTTGATGGTTGTTAATTAAGAATCTCCCCCCCATTTTTTGGAATTTCATTCTGCAATTGCTAGATTCGATAGGGAAAGTGGTGAGAGTTGATCATTTGGCGAACCTTGTCCCTAATTTGGATGCCAGAGTCTTGATTTCCATCAATCTGAGAGTAGACATTCCCAGATTTCTTGACATTAAATTGTAGAATGAATCCTTCACTTGTATTTTGGAAACCCTAGGGGGTTTGAATTCATGCTTCCTTTGTAGAAGGGAAGGGCACGTTAGGCACTCTTGCCCTATTCTGTCGAACAAGTCCAAACCCGCCCAGGCCTAGAAGGAATAAAGGGGGCCTTGCTCCTTTCAATCCTTCTGTTAACCCTTCGAAGGAGCCATCTGTTATTTAGATAAGCTGGATTTGTTAAGTAAAGCCATTAATGTTGTTGTGTCTAGCTTCCCTAGGACTCAACTTGTTGATCCCCCTAGTTTTGATATTAATTCTGAATTCGGCCCCTTCAATGTTGATTCCCCCCCTCACTCAGCGGTGTCTGCAGCCATTTATCAGTTGGAAAATGTTGATGACTTTGGCTTCCAATTGGTCTCAAGGGGAAACAAAAGGTCTAAGAAAAAGAATTCTCAACAACTGGCCCTAGAGAAGATTAGGGCAAGAGGGCATCAGAGTTTTCAATCCATCAAGGCAGGCATTGTGCAAGAGGGATCTAACACCCCTCCAAAGGAATTGACAAACACCAACCACCGCAAGGACTCTCATGTCAAAACAATTGTCAGGACTTTTGAAGGCATTGATCATGGAGATGTTGAAACCCCCCCTACCCTTGATGATCCTCAATCTGCTCTCATAATATGTCAATCCCAAGTCAGGGATATTTTATCAGACCCGACATTTGTGCAGAACGATTCGCTGGACCCTCTAGGGCATGAGGATTGCTCCCCTCATCCTATCCTCATCACATCCTGGCTGCTCCAATAGTTGTCAACTCTAGAATCCAATACACTCCTGATATAGGTATGTCAGAAGGAGAATCCCAGGAAGATGCATCCTCAATGGACATTCATGAGTCAGAGATATAAGATCCAACTTGTCGACCATTAATGGTGAGGAACTTAAGGATGCAGATTTCATAAATGAGGAATCTTTGACGGTGAAGCTGTCACCATGAGGAAAAGAGGAAGGCCTTTAGGCTCTAAAAACAAATTCTCTCCTGCACACAAGAAATATAACTGAAAGGTGAGCATCCCTAAGTTCTTTAATAGCTTCCAGGCTGACAAGAATGAAAAATAATTACCTGATCTCCATGAAATGTCTATCCTAGAATATCTAGGGGTTGGAATCCCTTGACAGGAAATATATTGTGAGAAGATTGCTGAATAGTCATAAGGACTTGGACTTTGTCCTGCTTCAGGAAGTTAAAGCTATTAACTTTACCCTAGAGACCAATCTAAACTTCATATGGAAGGACTCTCTCAAATTCTTCACTAATCATGAGAAAGGCAAAGGAGGGGTTACCATCCTTATTAATCCTAATTGGCAAAACTCTATGACTCAGGAATCTCCCCTTGTAATAGAGTTGTGTGGGCCACTTTCCATTATGGTGATTCTTCATTCGGGCTGTGCGACATATACACTCCCAATATTTACAATGATAGATTTGAGCTTTGGAAATGGTTTTCTTCTCTTCCTGACATCCCATGGATTCTAGGGGGTGACTTCAATATGGTAGAGCACAAGGATGACAATTCAAGGGGCATTATAAATGAGTGGAAAGGAGGAGAGAAGATCCACTGGGATAGAATGAAGAGCATGAAGAGATTATCTGACCCTTTCTAAGGATTAAAGCATGTTAATAAGGGCATATGGTATACATGGTGCAACTTCCAGAAAGCTGGTAGCTGAATCTACTCCAGACTGGATAGATTTTATCCAAATAAGGACTTCTTTTCCTTTATCCTAGACTGGACCAAGGCTAGCTGGTGGTGGTTAGACATTCCTCCCTCTCAAATCATCACCCCATCTTTGTTGAAATTGTTCTTAGGGGTGCAAACAAGCCTCATAGTAAAAATGGAGGTAAATTTATTCTCAACAGCAATCTCCTCAGAGACTAGGATGTCCTTGTGGCTATTCATATAAAAAGAATGTTTAATAAGTGGAACCCCTCTAGTGGCTCCTATATAAACAACTAGGATACCTTGGTCAGAAGTTGGCAAAATATAATAGGCACCATTGGCAAAAAGAAGGCCAAAGATGCCAGGCAGGTTGAGTTGGTTCTATCATGAAATCTGCTCAATACAGAGCAAGCCCTTCAATATGACCCCAACAACTCTCATCTTAATCTCCAAGTGGCCATTGCTAGAGATGAGCTCTGGAAAAGACAACATCATAAGGCACTAGGTGCTCGAACCAGAGTCAGGATGATCTAGCTTGACAAAGGGGACAAAGGCTCAAAGTTTGTTTTCAACATTCTGAAGAAAAAACAATGTAAGGAGAGGATTGATAAGCTATGGGTGGATGGCAAGGAAATTGCTGATGATGAGGAAATCTTGAATGAGTTCAGTAAATTCTACAAGCAACTCTTCTCTTCTGAAGACTCCCCTGCTTCAAAGGCTGCAAGGGTCAAATACAAGGATCTTATTCCTAAGCTTGTATCTCCCGATGAGGTTATCTCTCTTAGTAGACCCTTGTCAGTGGAGGAGATTATTAGAGCTATTCACTCCCATCATAATGACAAAACCCCAAGACTGGATGGGCTTACTATAAAGTTTTATAAGGCTAATATTTCATGGATAGCTGATGATCTTCTTGAGATCTATAATGAAGCCATCAAGACTAGAACTTTGGGAATTAACATTAATAGAGGGTTGATCAAACTTATACCCAAAGAAGGGGACAAGGCTTTAATCAAGAACTAGTGCCCTATTACTCTACTCAATGTTTCTTACAAGATCCTTGCTAAAATACTCACCTTAAGGCTCGAACATATCCTCCCTAAGTTTATATGCCCCACCCAAATCGGTTTCATTAAAGGGAGATACATCTTGGAAAAACTGATTACAAGTTGGGAAGCCATGGAATAAGCTAGAGTCTTGGAACAAAAGGTGGCCATGTTTTTATTAGACTTCGAAAAAGCCCATGACAGGATTGAATGGGGTTTCATAACCACTATGTTCCAAGACTTTGGATTTCCTGAGATCTTTTGTCAGTCTGTTAAGGTCCTTCTTAGGGATGCTCATGCCTAGGTAGAAGTGAATGGCCCGATTTCTCATCCATTCGAGCTTAGTAGATCTATTAGGAAAGGTTGCCCTCTTGTCCCTACCCTTTTTATTATTTCTTCCGATGCTCTTTATTATTTGCTCAGAGACAACTCCCACTCCCCTAAGGTTAAGGGAATCTCCCTCCCTGATGACTCAGAACTGATCAACATCCAATTTGCAGATGACACTGCCCTTTTCTTTGAGCTTTCAAAAGAGAATTTGGATGCTCTATCAGCCAAAATTTCCTTGTTCTGTGAAGCTGTAGGGGCCAAGATCTCCCAACCCAAATCTACCATGCTTAGATGGATTGAGAAACCTCCAGACTGGCTTGCTACCTATGGGTATCAATGGGGAGGACCAACCATAATTGTCAGATATTTGGAGATCCCTTTTACAATCTCCCCTTTCCTTAAGGATATGTGGGCATGGGTTAAGGGGAAGTTTGAATCTAAGCTCTCTAAATGGAATAAGCACTATTTATTGCTGGTAGGAAGAATGCAAGTGTGCCAAAATATTCTCTCATCTTACAGTATATACTATGCGTTTGTTTGGATGTTCAATAACTATCAGATCAATGAGATTCATAAAACCATCAGATACTTTCTATGGTCGGATGGAAGAGGTCACAAAAAATCTCACTCAGTCAAATGGGATTGGTTCTGTATGGATAAATCTATTGGAGGCCTAGGTCTTAAGGATCTAAGAACCCAAGGGATTACATTGACAACCAAATGGATTTTTCATGCTCTCGAAGGTAATGAACCATGGAAAGTGCCGATTCGTAATAATATTAGCAGGGGGGTTCCTAAGAAAGCTAAATCTTGGAAGTCCCTCCCCATTAGTGATCTACTAGTTGGATCTTTCTCAGTTTCTACTGTAGGATCTGTTATTTTCAAAACCATATGGAAAGCATGGGAAGCTATTAGATCTAATGTTGGCAATTCTTGGAGCAGCTGTGTTAATCAAGTGTGTGGGGATAGGTCAATTTGGTGGAACTTGACCCATAAAGATGAGCCTTTAGCCCTTACTCAGGGATGTTTGGCCAAAAAATGGGCCAGCAAAGGAATTTGTTGCTTCAAAGACATCATTACTAATGGAACTTTGATCTCTTGGGAAGAGCTCTCTGCAAAATTTAATCTGCCTCCTTCTAACAAAAGGACTTATAACATCTTTTGCAATGCTTGCAATTTCCTCCAGCCCCCCATTGCTTGCGAAGATAATAGCCCTCTTTCCTTCACTTGGTTTGATGGAAGCCCGATTGGGAACCTTAAACCTCTGGCTATCTATAAAACCCTCTCTTCTGATAGAAGCATCCTCAACCATCTCAATTCAATCTGGTATTCTAACCTGTCAAGAGCTCAATGGGGTCATATCTTCAAATCTCTTTGGGGATCTCCATTGGCTCCAAGGAAGAAAACCTTCAGATGGTTGCTTCTTCTAGACAAGCTCCCTACTAGGTCGGATTACACTAATGAAGACCTGTGTTCTATCTGTAAAATTAGGGAAACGAGTAGACATATTTGTTTTTACTACGTTGTTGGTAAGGAAATTTGGCTTCTGTTTGGTTTTACTCTTCTTGTGCAGTGTAATATTCTTAATGTTGTTATAGGGGTCATTAAAGGACTTAAGAAAGATACCAATGTGTTCTAGAATTTACTTTTTGGTGATATCCTTTGGTATATATGGAAAATTAAGAACTTAGAAAAATTTCAAGGGCAAGTCAGGGCCCTTACTGATTCTTTTTGAAGTCTCACCCTCCACTCTGTCTGCTCGTAGGTCACTATGGTGTTCAGGCTTAACAAAGAGAAGTTCCAGAGGTTCCTTTTAGATGGACATGCCACGGTATTCATTTTTGAGCTATCCCATGGATACACCTGGGGGAGAACCAATGTTGAGAGAACTCCTTTTGTGAATGCCCTCGATGCTCTCATGGACGAAATCAAAGGCAATGGCCACTAGGTTAGACAACAAATGATTTAAACTACGAGGATGTTGGACGATCGTAGGCCTTTTAGGATGTAAGGACCTACAGGATGGATAACCTAGATGTAACCCAGGCATACACCATGGATAATATTTTTTCTTCTTTTGGTCATTATTGTAATTTGACTGATGTATAGCGGATCTACCAAATAACATACTTGCATTTTTTTTCACTGTTACTAAGTAACAAACTGCTCCTATTTTGTATAGTTATATCGAATTGCTAAAGCAGTTACATACTTGTCTGTATTCTGGTTTATTAACTATATCAATACAATATATTATGAATAAAAAAAAATTATAATTAATTTAAATTCATCCTTCATTTTTAAAACATCAAATTCTCACGATTTATGCATATGAATTCCCTCTTTCATCATTATCTTGTAACAATCATCTTGAAATACTTGAAACATTAAACAGTTAATTAATGTACTAAATAATTTAGGCATTTTACTAAGGACAGTCATAAATTTTGATAAATCATCAAATCTCTCCATGCTCCTTTCTCTTCCTCTCTCTCCTAAGATATAAACCTATCGCTCCACCTATCCCTTGCTCCCTCCCTCTCTTTTTTTGTATCTTTGTACATCTCTCTCTAGATCTATCTCTTTAATTCTCATTGAATACCTCCTTCCTTCTCTCTCTCTTGATCTCTACACCTATATTTCTAGCTCTTCATCACTACCTTCTATATCTCACTTTCTCACCCCTAAGATCTATACTTGACTTTTAACTCTACCTTTCTCCCTAATTCCCTCCCTACTTTCAATCTCAACCCTCTCTCGCCATACTCCCTCTACATATCTCTATATATCTCCTTCACTCCTCTCACACTCTCTTACCTTGCCGCCTAGATATCTACCTCTCACTCCCATCCTTCTTTTCTCACTATTCATTTAGATCTTTAGAGCTCTTTACATTTTAGTGAACCAAATCAATATTATACAACCTATCCTTCTTCAAGGGTTTTTATTCACGTTAGGGTTTCTTAAATATATACTTTCATGATACTTGAATTTCAATTTTCTATTTGAAACTCTTTACATTACCAATTCTTCAATGATTTTATAATGTTAAATATTTTTTAATTATCTTAATCGTGAAATATGTTTTGCTTACCCTACACATCCTTGGCATCCACATTAGAATTTTGTTTTAACATTTAGCACATAATTTAAACTACACATCCTTTTTGTGTAGTTTTCCTCTCTCCCTCTATATATTTGGCTCTTCGTCTTTGTCCCCCTCTCCTTATCTCTCTCCCTCAATCTCTCCCTCTCTCTCTCTCTCCATCATGATCCTCCTCTCTCTTTCTATATCTCTCCCTTTCTCCTTCCCCTCTATCAATGTTTCCACTTCATATCTATCCCTGGATATCTTTCCCTCTTTCTAACCTTATCTCTCCCTCTCTATCCCCCCATATTACTTTCTTTATACATGTCTCCAATATTATCCTTAGTTATCTCCCTCCCTCTGTATTTTTTTATTTATATCCTTATCCCCTCTCTATCTCTATCTCATTATCTCTCTCCCTCGTACATAGGCAGTCAATATTTCTCCCTCCCTATCTCTCTCTATTTATGTTTAGATATCTCTCCCTATATCTCCTTCTCTCCCCATCATTCCTCCTTTGTATATTTCTCTACTTCTCATCTATCTATTTATCTCCATCTATCTCCCTGTATTTATATTTCTCTTACCCTATATATCTCTATGTCTATATATCCACTTTACTCATACACACCCACTTCCTATTTCTTACTTCCTCCCTAGCAAAAGAATTCAGAGGGGAAAGATACCCTACACAACTCATCAAGAACTAAGATCCAAATATATCTAACACATAAACATCTAATTAGAAGGATACTCAACCCCATTACCAATAGGCAGAGAGATATATAGATTAAAATGGAGATAGAGCAAGAGGAAGAGATACATATATATAGAGGGAGAGAATGTGAGAGAGTGATATATGGACATAGAAAGATAAAGATGAGGAGCTCAATATAAGGGTAAAAAGAGATGGAGAGACAAGGAGATAGAGTAGGAGGTGAAATATAGAGAGATAGAAATACCTAGAAAATAGATAGAGACATAAATATAGATATAGATATTAAGGTCTAGAAAGATACAAAGAGAAGGATCGATAGAACGAGGGAGACATATGTAGAGATAGAAATGTAGAAAGAAAGATAGAAATGGAAATAAAGATAGAGGGAGAGGAATAAAATAGATATAGAGATATAAATGAAGAGGAATATGGCTATGTGCACACATGTAGATGGTGTGATAGAATGATAAAGAGAAAAATAAAGATAGAGAATGATAGATAGAGAGGGACATAGAAAGAGGAAGATATTGAGAGATAGATAGAGAGAAACATATAAGGAAGGATATATAGAGAGAAATAGAGGGGGATATAGATAAGGATGGAGAGAGAGAGAGAGATATGGATACATAGGGATAGATATAAAGAAAGAGAGTGATACATAGAGAGGGTAAAAGAGGAAGAGGTAGACAAATAGATTAATCATGTATCAAGAGTAATAGATATATTGATAGATAGAAATATAGAAAGAGAGATGGATAGAGAGAAAGATAGAGATAGGGAGATGGAGGTATATAAAGACATGGATTGAAAGATAGAGAGAATAGGATACCTAGAGGGAGAAATGGAATGAGTAAAAGAGAAAAATATAATAAGATATAGATAGACATGTTTAGATAGAGCTATAGGGAGTTAGATATAGACAGGGCAAGAGTAACAGATAAGGGAGGTGATAGGGACAAGTAATGAATAGGTATATGTAGAGGGGAGTAGAGAGAGTTATATAAATAAAGAGAGGTGATATTAGTAGAGAAATATAAAAATAGAGAGTGGTAGGGATAGAGAAGGAGATGGAGAGATAGGAATGGAAAGAGAAAGACATATCTAGAGATAGATATAACATGGGAAAGATTTGTATGGGATGATAAAAGAAGTGGCATAGGTAGAGAAGAAAGAGAGGTATGACAGATATAGATAGAAGTATAGTAAGGGAACTTATAGATAAAGAAAGATTGAAAGGGAGATAAAAGGAGAGGGGAAGAAAGTGAGATATAGATAAGTAAATAGAGAGGGGAGATCTTGGCATAGAGAGACATTTTATCCTAGGTCAACTTGGGAATTAATGTGCATATGATCAAAGACAACAAGATAACCTTCAATGATGATTTATATAAAAAATAATCTTTGTAGTGTCATAAAAGTGTGACCCTATAAATTTTTGACTGTATTAGGTCATGCACATGAGATCGAATCCTCTAACCAGATCAGAGATCAGACACTGGTCAACCCTCAAAATTTGCTTCTTCCTTGGCCTCTGCATTACCTTGTCTGCACTCTGCCTTGGGAAAAGGGGTAGGATAGGGGCATGGAACCACTATCCCCTTAGGACACTCTTATCTTCTCAAGATAAGTGTGTGGCACCACTCTCCTTGCCCTATTTTGGGGAAGGACTTTTCCTAAGCATGCATTGTAGGCTGTGCACTGAGCGGGAAAACTTCCCCAATGTTGGGCTGTGGCAAAAATTAGTTTCATTAACCCTAATTGAAATGTATTTAAGTTTGATTTTATCTCTCATTTGGATAAGTTGTAACTTGGTCAAGTTGGATAAAATTGTGATCAAGCATTCAAGAGCATTCAAGAATTCCTTTCCAGCATTGAGCATTGTCAAGTCCAGGATTCAACCATTGAAGAAGGGACTGATTCCAATGTTCAATTCCACACAAGCATTCCTATCAACATTTCTATCACAACCTCCCTTGAGTTGATTTACATTGAAATCTTTCATTTACTTCTACTTGTAAGTAATTTCTTTCATTACTTGGTTAATTCCAAAACTGGGGTTTGACCTAAAGGCAAACCCCTAATCCCAACCCATTTTTCTCTTTTTTATGTGTGTAGGTTGTAGGTGCGCAGCCATACTTTTATATCCAGGCTCCATTTGTAGAGGCGGAAAAACCCTTTTCGTTTTGCAGATTTTTCGAAGGACCGTGTACTTTCCCACCATGGTTCAAGCAAATTTTCCTCAAATTCACAGGGCGACTTCGTCTTGACATATTAATGTCAAATCCAGGTGAACAACTTCATCCCATATTCCGATCTTAAGTTATAATCAATTCTTTGTCACTTTTGCACTACATAACTCAATCAATTCCTTTCCATTTCAAATAGGAAGAGGGGATTAGCTTATCATTCGTATTTCACTTAAAATTCTATCTTCTTCTGTGGAGATTGAATCTAGTGGATTTTCCTCTCCTCTTCCAATGTAATTAGGTGAAAAGTGTTTGAAGGGAAATCCGTAGTGAAACTCTCATCTCTCCTTGGATGGAAAGGGTAGTTTTCCTCTTGATCTCTCATACACACATTTTTCATCCACCAATGCACATCAGCCACATTAAAATCTCATTCTAGTGTAACACGTCAAATCTAAATATTTCATTATTTGGTACTTTTTAAATATTTTGGTACTTTTTAGAGAAAAATATGAAAGAAAATGACTTCGTATCTAAAATTTATGAGCACTTAACCTTTTTAAAATGAAGGATTAACTTCAATGATTATAATTAATTTTTGGTATAAAATCTAATAAAATTACCTTATTCATTTTGTAAAACTCTAAATCCCCTTTCCAACACCTATAAAATTCAAAATTTTGAAAACAAATGCAAAAGTTAAGCCCATTTTACTAATGTATGGCTTTTATCCTAAAGAAAATAGATATCCATTTTAGGAGGATATTCATTCTTCAAAATATGACATCACAACAATGATATTATGAAATAGATATGTTTTAGTAATAGATATCTATTTTAGTTTAGTATTTATAAATAAAATTCAATTTTTTTCTATTCCATACAAAAAGTCAAAGTAGAATTTGACATGTTTGGCAAAGATAAAAACATTTGTTTGCCCATTCTTACAAATGCCCATGATCTTTAACTCTTCGTTATGTGTTCTTATAGCTGCTACTTTTAGCTTGGAGGTTGGTGTTGGGGCCTCTATAGGTCGTGGTACCACTATTGTTGTAGGTTGTTGCTTGGGAGAGGACTTTGAGGCCTATTCTATGTCCTTAGAGCCTTATATCTACACTTTGAGCTATTTCAAAATGGTTCTCTCATCCTCTTCCCAGCAACAAGTTTCTTTTGTTGTGTTCAAGTTGCAGCCTCCTTCATCTCTTTCCCTAGGATTGACCTCTTCTATTCTTATTCAGGTTTGCCCTCCTTTAGTGTCTAGTACTTGTGGCATTGTCTCCTCTAGTGTTGGGAATGGGGGACCATATTTTCCTTTAGGTATTGATAAATTAACTCAAAAATGTTCCCTCGTTGTTGTATCTACTACTTTTCCTCCTCATAGGTTTTATCATCCACTCCCTTGTAATAGTCACCCCCTGTGGTGGTCTATTGAAAGGATGTGGTGGAAAATGAATATGTTTACCTTCATAGGGATTTCATCTATTTATTTTATAGTCTTTAAACCTTCTTTATCATACCCTCACCACTAGGTTGTGGTTTCTTTATGGGCCTTCAGGGTTGGTAAGATTTAAATTTTCTCTTATTCTAAATAAATGTTTCTTTATTGCTTCATTTTCTCATTTAGAGGATAATAATTTAATCTTGGGGTAGTTTTGGGCTTGGAGATATAATTATCTCTCTTAATTCTTCGAATTGCACCTTCAACTCCCTTACCAAACCACTTAATGTATATCTAGTGTGGTTGTGGCTTCTACACCTTCACATGCATTTTTGGGAGACATCTTGTTGTGAATGCATTGGACACTCTATTAGTTAGTTTTTGAAGGTTGTTGAGTTTCCTCCATGTGGGATGTCCCCTCTCTATTCACCTCCTAGTGGGAATTTTGATGATTGCATACCTTGGATGATTGCTCATGGATCATAGAGGAAAGGTCAGTTGTCCTCTCTCTCTTCCTCACACCAAAAGTAGTAGTGTGTTCTTTGGGGTCAAAACACACATTGAGCTCCTAAAATAACATCTCATAAAAAATTAGTTCATATTTTTTTAATTTCTAATTCAAGAAATACAATCACTGCTCATAATTATTTTCCTTAATATAAAAATCAATTTTGTTTAACATCCCTCAAACACTATAATGTGTGTAGATGCAAATCCTAGACAAATTGTATAAGCCCATGACCCATAACGAAACATAACTATATTGCTCTTTGAAATTACAATTGGCTAGATTTGATTTATGTTGCACTTTTCTTTCTTAAGATGGAAATATTACATAGTCTATAATAGTTGAAAGGATAAATTTCTCATTAAAATTTGTGTGAAAGAGTTTGAAACATGATTTCTTTGTATTTTCTATAATCAATTTGTTGTTAATCACACTTGAAGCATAATAGCTCTTAAAATTTCTGGATTCCTCCAATTAGACTATTAGAATATTGATCTTACAATCCAAAATATTGATTACCAATATAAGCTGCAATATTTCCAAACCATTGCTAGACATATGTGATAAATTGACAATATATAAATGAGAAGAATACGAGTAAATAGGTACCACATATGTTCTCATATAATGATTAAATATATTAACAAACATCACAACGAAATAAACCTTATATGAATATTTTAGATTAAATATGAAAATTTAGTAGCATTCTAGTACAAAAACTGAAGAAGTTGAGAAATCCAACTTCTCACAACCCAAGTTCACCTGTATGCAAGAAAACCTATCACAAGAGAAGAATGGAGACAACAAACCAACAATGGCTCTAAAGAAAGAAATTATCATCCAGAGAGGGAATAATAAAGAAATACAATACAATCCTTATAAAGGAGATTGTGCAACCCTCAATGAGAATGTATTTAATAATTAGAATAATTATTAAATACATACAATGCATAACTAAGAGAATCTTAAGATGGAATAAAAGGTGACTTAATTAAACTAATTAAGTAAAATTAACCTTTTACTCTAACACGCCCCTTAAGATGAGCTTAGGGAGAAACTGTAAACTAAATGCATGAAAGAAAATCTAACTATGCGATGAAAGCAAATTTGGGTCTCGACAACAAAGCTTGATGAGGTACCCAATCACAAACAAATCTCTATAAACTAGGGAAATAGAGAAAACCACTTGGGAAAAACTCTTGTCCAAAAAGGAGATGGAAAAAGCATGCTCAAAAAAACATGAAGGAAGGAAGGCCTCAATGAGACCCCCCAAGGAAAGCTTCCTTCACCCCAAGCATAGAGGGAAACTGAAGGTAGCATGAAGATGCGAAAGGTTTAGTGAAGATGTCAGTAACTTGCTCCTCTGTAGGTATGTACTCCAAGATGAGAAAGCCATCCTGAATCAACTGTCTGATGAAGTGCATGTGAAGCTCAATGTGTTTAGTCCTCTGATGCTCCACTAGGTTGCAGGAAATGTGAATGGCACTCTGATTGTCATACCAAAGAATAGTGGGACTATCAAGAGGGAACCTAAAATTAGTCATCAACTATCAAAGCCATAAAACCTCCTGACTGGCTAACACTACTACTCAGTACTCAGTGTCTATAGATGATAATGCAATAGTGGACTGCTTCTTGCAAGACCATGTGATAGGACCAGAACAAAGGCAAAAAATAAAACCAAAAGTAGACTTTCGATCATGAGCCTCACCAGCCCAATGTGAGTCAATGAAGCCAATGATGTGAGGGGATCCTAAAGTATAGTGAATGCCAAACTGTGTAGTGTCTGGAATGTACCTCAAAATACTTTGGCAGCTTGCCAATGACTCTCATGGGGATCATAGGAGAACCTAGGGACAAGACCAACTGCAAAGGAATGATTCGGGCATGTATGTGTCAAGTAGAACTGAATGTTCTGATACTTAATATAAGTACAGATCCGATAGCCAACAAGATGAGAGGGGGGGGTGAATCATACAAACTTAAACATCAATGAAAACATCAGATTCAACCTCGGTAACATTTATCAGTAATAGAATAAAAACTGTCAAACATGTAAACTAAAAAGCATATGAACAATATAAACCTCATAACACCAGATTTAACATGGAAACCCAAAAAGGGAAAAACCACTATGGGATTTCGGACCCACTAAGAAATATACTCTTCTAGAGTATGCTTGGTTAAAAGCCAATCCTGTTAAAGATTACAAAACACATTGCTAGATGTGACCCGGTTAAGGGATTTCCCTCAGATCTGTTAGGATCTTCACTTTGTTAGAAGTGACCTTGTCAAAGGATTTCAAACACTCATTTAGAATGTCACCTTGTTAGAGGATTTACTTATAAGACTGTTAAGTCCACTCGGTTAAGCGATTTCCTGTTACTTTCACAAGCTAACAGTAATACAATCTATCTGCAACTTTACATCTAAAATGCTAAAGCAAATTCTTATTCGTTCAACACAATCTAGACATAGAACTATTCTTGTCTATCTGTTGGGCATCAATACTCTGTTATTCCAATAGGTCTTCAAGCTTCTATGCTTGGTGATCACTATGTAGCATCCTTGTACATACACTTGCCCGCATACATTGTTTATCAACAGTTCCTTATTTATAAACAATCATCTAACCGCTTAATCTCCTTGATCACATTTCCCATGATCAATCATAGCCATCAGATCTTCAATCTTGTCTAGGTTCATTGTATCTTATGATCTGAAAAATGTTTTACCCTGCCTTGGAACTTGCACAATCATCTTGGAACTTGTGTTAGGGTAATGCGGTTCAATCTGACTTGTAGATCTTCTTGCCGACTTTCCATTGCCTTAGATTTGTTAACAAACTTCTTCCACTGCTTGCCAATCATTGATCCACTCCAGCTCATCAGCTTCTTTCATTAAATATCACATGTAAACATTTAATGCATTCTGTTATAGCTCGGTTACAACTCTATGAATACTAAACTTTACTCGGTAAACATTCTATCTTCATTAACCGACTGCAATAACCTTAGGGTTTACCGACTAGGTTCTTTGCCTGATAACATAGTATAGTATTAACCTTTACATTTTACAACATATGTATGATGTTAAAACAATCTAAAACATCAAGATCTCATCATTGTCTGACTCGGTAGAGTTGCCCATTTAATAACTTATCCCTTTATTCATCATATTCTTTCCTGTGTCTTTACCGACTTCTTTATAATCTTCATATCATATTTCTTAAGATTTAGCAACATCATACTGAATTAGAAAATCAATTTCTTGACATCAATGACAAAATAATAATATCAAGACAATAAAACATCTTTAGTCAGTTATGTCCATAGGCAACAACAACCTTCTCAATATCCTTGTTATATTGCCAACAATCTCCCCCTTTGGCATTGATGGCAAAACCAATTGATTTGACCGTTAAGAATTTGGATTGCTGTGATTCTGAAATTCTGAAATGCTCTCCCCCATACATTAGATTTCTCTTCTGGTTTTCTCTCAATCTTCTCAGGTCTTCTCCTCCTGGTAGTCTTCTCCTCCTTGGGTAGGTCTTCTGCCCCTGGTAGTCTTCTCCCTCTTTGACAACAATGCCAAAAAGAAAAGAACTAAAACATAAATTATTTTTGTAAGAAGTTATTTCCTACTGATGTGTATCAACTGAGTCTCGGTCAGAGCATTTGTTTACAATTCCTATTCCTTGTATCATTGTCTGTATTATCCCAATATTGTTCCAGTACACTTTCAGAAAAGTATTCTTAAAGTGTATCACTCCAGCATCAGCTCCCTAAAAGATATTCAATAGATTCATCAAAGTGATGCTTTCACCGAACTCGATCAGTGAGTAAGAGATAGGGGTAGGACCCCTAACTTACTTCTGAGATATTCAAAAGTGTCCTTTGGTAGTGGCTTGGTGAAGATATTAGCTATTTGTTCCTTTGTGTTAACATATTCCAACACCACTTTCTTTTCATGAGCTTCTTCTCTAAGATAATGATATTTGATAGATATGTGCTTTGTCTTAGAGTGCATAACAGGGTTCTTTGAAATATTAATGGCACTAGTATTGTCACAGAATATAGTTACTGGCTCGGTAACTTTCTCATTTATACCTTCCAACAATTGTTTGATCCATGAAATGTTGGTACAATTCAGTGCTGCAGCAACATATTAAGCTTCGACTGTTGACTGAGAAACACATCCTTGTTTCTTGCTAAGCCAACTCACTAGTCTTTCTCCTAAGAAGAAAGCTCCTCCACTTGTGCTTTTCCTATCATCAATGTTGCCTACCCAATCAACATCAGTATAGACTTTCAAATCAAAATCATTTCCTTTCTGATATACTAAGCCATAATCTTCAGTGCCTTTCAAGTATTTGAAAATTATTTTGATTGCTGTCATGTGTATTTCCTTAGGATCTGCAAAGAATCTTGCAACAATACCTACTGCATGTGCTATATCAGGCCTACTGTGAACAACATATTGTAGTTTTCCAATCATGGATCGGTAGAGTGTCTCATCAACAGATGTAGATTCATCATTCTTTGATAGTTTGCAGTTTGTAGTCATAGGAGTACTTACTGGCTTTGAATCCTCCATTCCAAATTTCTTCAAGATTTCCTTTATGTATTTGGATTGAGTAATGAAAATTTCATTTTTCATTTGCAGTATCTGCAAGCCTATAAAATACTTTATCTCACTGATTAATGACATCTCAAATTCTTTGCTCATTTCATTACCAAAGTTCTTGCATAAAGAGTCATTTCCACAAAATATAATATCATCAACAAATATGGCTGCGATTAGTATTCCATTGTCATCATTCTTCATGTACATGTTGATGTTCTCACTTGTCCTTATAAAACCAATCTTAATCAAATAAGAGTGCAGTCTTTCATACCATGCTATAGGTGCTTGTTTCAGACCATATAAAGCTTTGTTCAATTTACATACCTGATCTTTATTATTGTCTTCAACAAATCCTTCAGGTTGTTCAATGAAAACTTCTTCTTCTAATATTCCATTTAGAAATGCAGATTTGACATCCATTTGATATACCTTGAAGGTTTTGAAAGCAGCATATGCTAGCAATGTTCTAACTCCTTCAAGTCTGGCAATAGGTGCAAAAGCCTCACCATAATCAATTCCTTCTTCTTGGGCATAACCTTTGCAAACCAATCTTTCTTTGTTCCGAATGACCTCTCCTTTCTCATTTAGCTTGTTTTTGAAGATCCACTTTGTACCGATTACATTTTTGTCCTTAGGTCTTGGGACTAGTGTCCATGTGTCATTCTTCTTGATTTGATCAATCTCTTCAGTCATAGCATTTATCCAATCTTCACTGTTGAATTCCTCTTTTACTATTCTTGGTTCAAATTCAGATATCAAACATGTGTTCTGTCTCAGTTTGTTCCTTGTCATCACTGGATCATCCTTATTTCCTATAATTTGACTTGGTGCATGATGTCTTCTGACATATTTGGCTAATACAGGCTCAGTAGGCTCTGTATGATCCTCTTCATCACTCGGTAACTAGATATCTTCCTCATTTCCTTCAATAGTTATCTCAGTAGGACTTTTTGGTTGCATATAGACAAATTCGTCATAGTCTTCTGGTTCTTTGGAATTCCTGTCATCAGTTCTTTTTGCAAATTCATCAATTTTCACATTTGCACTTTCTACTATTTTGTTAGATGATTTGATCAGACATTTAAATGCTTTGCTTCTAGAAGAATATCCTAGAAATGTTCCTTCTTCACTTTTCTGATCAAACTTGCCATTTCTATCATCTTTATGAACATAGTATTTGCTTCCAAAGATCTTAAAATAACTTACGTTAGGTTTCTTGCCATACCAGATTTCATAAGGTGTGTTGAAAGTACCTTTCTTCAATTGAACTCGGTTCAAGGTGTAAACAATTATGCTTATTGCTTCTCTCCAAAATTTTTGTGGAACCTTCTTCTCAATCATCAGTGTTCTAGCACAATCCACAATAGATCTGTTTCTTCTTTCAGCTATTCCATTCTGCTGTGGAGTCCTCGGTGCAGAGACTTGTCTTTTAATACCATGATCATTGCAAAATAGGTTGAACTCATCAGATGTGAACTCTCCTCCTCTATCTGATCCAAGACATTTCAGTTGTCTTCCTGTTTCATTTTCAACTCTAGCCTTATACCACTTAAACATTTGAAAAGCTTTTGATTTTTCTTTTTAAAACATTATTGACATCATCCTTGAATAATCATCCATAAATAATATGAAATAGTTATCACCATAATAACTTTGAACTTTCATAGGACCACAAAGATCAGTGTGTACAAGATCTAAAATTCCTTTAATAGTGTAGGACTTACTTGTAAAGCTGGATCTTGTCATCTTGCCCATTTGGCATCCTTGGCACACAACATTCTCAGGTTTTTCAAGACTCGGTAGACCTCTTACTCTGTGCTTCTTACTTATCTTGACCAGATTATCAAAATTAACATGACAAAACCTTTTATGTCATAACCAGGTGTTATCAATCTTTGCATGCAAGAACTTGTTGTGAGTAGACTCAAGGTGAAATGTATTACCTTTTGTTTGTGTCCTAGTAGCAGCTAACTTTCCATTTTTGTCATGAACTTTGACAATTCCTTTCTGAAATTCTATTCAGTAACCTGTGTTGTTTAGCTCTGCTACACTCAACAAATTATATTTAAAACCTTCAACCCAATAAACATCATTTCATCTTGCTTTATCAAGAAGTGTTATGGATCCTTTACCTCTTACCAGACATGGTGCATCATTACCAAATCTAACATAGCCTCCATCATAATCTTCTAACATAACAAACTTGTGTTTATCTCCTGTCATATGATGTGAGCATCCACTATCTATAATCCAAGAATCATTAGTGTTTATGTGAGATATTAGGGATTTTACTTCATACCTTTCTTCATCTGATCCATCCTTGATAGCCACATAAACAACTTCCTCTATATCAGTCTCATCTGATTTATCATCTTCAGATTCCTCATCAGCAATTAAGCAGGTCTTTCTATCTCTTCTTCTAAAGTCTCGTTGTCCTCTGTAATGATTATCTTTCTGTCTGTCATCTCGGTAATCTCTCTTTTCAGTGAAATCTTTGTCAGGACAGTTAGAAGCCATATGTCCAATCTTATCACAATTGAAACATTTCAAGGGTAGTTTTCCCTTATACTTACATTTGCCTCTTGGTAACCTTTTGGCCAATAGTGCTTCAAACTCTTCTTGCTTTCTGATTTCTTCATACAGTTTGTGTACCTCCTCCATGTTCTTCTGAAATCTTTCACTTGCTCCACTGTGATCTCCTCCAGAGTACTTATACTTTCTTTCATTGTAATCATTAGATTCATTCAGATGAAAAGAACTAAATGCAGATTCAACTTTATTTACCGATGACCCACTGTTATCAAAATTACTTAACTCAAATGCATGTAGCTTACCAATAGTAGCATCCAAGGAAACTGGCATATTAGGTATAGACCTCAGTTCATTGATTGCAGAGACTCGGATTGCATGGGTAGGTAGAAGGGTTCTTAACAACTTACTTGTCACATCCTTTTCTTCAATAGTTCTTCTTGCTCCCTTGATTTGATTTACAATCTCCTTTAGTCTTGTACTGTACTGGGTTATGTTCTCACCTTCATTCATCCTCATAGATTCAAGTTGTCCTCTTAGACTATCAACTTTTGCTCTTTGAACATGTTCATCTCCTCCATATACTGATATGAGCTTAGTCCACATAGCCTTCACATCATTGTAGCCTTCTAGATCATTAAATTCAGAATCGGTCAATGCAGATGTTATTTCAATCATTGCTTGAATGTGTTCTTGCTTTGCCTTTATCTCTTCCATAGTCAATGGATAGGTGCTTGGTGTAACAAAATCATTCTCCAAATAGTATATATCATATTCTCCAACTCCTGATAGATGTAGCTTCATCCTTTTCTGCCATGTAGAGAAACTTGACTTATTCAGCTTAGGTGCATCCCTCTTATACATCTTTGGATCTTTAACTCAAGTACCTTTAAACTTTCCTTTCATAGTCCAAGGCTCTGATACCAATTGATAGTTCTGATACTTAATATAAGTACAAATCCGATAGCAAACAAGATGAGAGGGGGGGGGTGAATCATACAAACTTAATCATCAATGAAAACATCAGATTCAACCTCGGTAACATATATCAGTCATAGAATAAAAACTGTCAAACATGTAAACTCAAAAGCATATGAACAATATAAACCTCATAACACCAGATTTAACGTGGAAACCCAAATAGGGAAAAACCACTATGGGATTTCGAACCCACTAAGAAATATACTCTTCTAGAGTATGCTCGGTTAAAAGCCAATCCTGTTAAAGATTACAAAACACATTGCTAGATGTGACCCAGTTAAGGGATTTCCCTTAGATCTGTTAGCATCTTCACTTTGTTAGAAGTGACCTTGTCAAAGGATTTCAAACACTCATTTATAATGTCACCTTGTTAGAGGATTTACTTATAAGACTGTTAAGTCCACTCGGTTAAGAGATTTCCTGTTACTTTCACAAGCTAACAGTAATACAATCTATCTGCAACTTTACATCTAAAATGCTAAAGCAGATTCTTATTTGTTCAACACAATATAGACATAGAACTATTCTTGTCTATCTGCTGGGCATCAATACTCTGTTAATCAAATAGGTCTTCAAGCTTCTATGCTCGGTGATCACTATGTAGCATCCCTATGCATACACTTGCCCGCATACATTGTTTATCAATAGTTCCTTATTTATAAACAATCATCTAACCGCTTAATCTCCTTGATCACATTTCCCATGATCAATCATAGCCATCAGATCTTCAATCTTGTCCAGGTTCATTGTATCTTACGATCTGAAAAACATTTTACCTTGCCTCAGAACTTGTGTTAGGGTATTGTGGTTCAATCTGAGCTGTAGATCTTCTTGCCGACTTTTCATTGCCTTAGATTTGTTAGCAAACTTCTTCCATGGCTTGCCAATCATTGATCCGCTCCAGCTCATCAGCTTCTTTCATTAAATATCACATGTAAACATTTAATGCATTCTGTTATAGCTTGGTTACAACTCGGGGAATACTAAACTTTACTCGGTAGACATTCTGTCTTCATTAGCCGACTGCGATAACCTTAGGGTTTACCGACTAGGTTCTTTGCCTGATAACATAGTGTAGTATTAACCCTTATATTTTACAACATATGTATGATGTTAAAACAATCTAAAACATCAAGATCTCATCATTGTCGGACTCGGTAGAGTTGCCCATTGAATAACTTATCCCTTTATTCATCATATTCTTTCCTGTGTCTTTACCGACTTCTTTATAATCTTCATATCATATTTCTTAAGATATGGCAACATCATACTGAATTAGAAAATCAATTTCTTGACATCAATGACAAAATAATAATATCAAGACAGTAAAACATCTTTAATCAGCTATGTCCATAATCATCAACAACCCTTCTCAATATCCTTGTTATATTGCCAACAACAACAAACTACCAACCAACTGCCTATATAAGGTATAATCCACAGAAGGTGTAGAACAAGTGGCAGACAAAACAACACCTGACTAAAATTGTGTGGGTGCAGGCTTGCAAGAAAGCATGTAAAATCTATGAAGCATATCATGAGAATAATTATGATGAAGTATGGAAATCCCATCAGAAGACTGAATAACCTATAGGCCCAAAAAATAGTGCAAAAGTCCAAGATCTGTCATCGCAAACTGCTACATCAAAGCTCTCTAAATATCCTTAATCAAGGAGGATGAGCTATCGGTAATGATGAGATCATTATCATTTAACACAAGAATAATTTTATTGTCCCCCTAATGCTGAATATAAAATGTGGGATCAGAATGACAACTTGTGAAGAGTGTGGAAAGCAAGAAAGAGTCCATCTTCTCATACTAGGCCCAAGAGGCCTATTTGAGACCATATAATTAACATCGAAGTCTGCAAACCAAAGAAGAATCCTGCACAAATCCTAGCGGTTGCTCCATATAGATATCCTCATGAAGGTCTCCATGCAAGAAGGCTCTCTTCACATCTATCCGAAAAAAATTCCATCGCTGTGAAGCTGGAAGAAAAAGTACAAAGCGAATATAATTCATCTTGGCAACAGGAGAAAAGTTCTCAGAGTAATCAATACCCTCCACTTGAGAAAACTCCTTCACAACAAGATGAGCCTTATACTTATTAATAGAACCATATGCGACATACTTAGTATGGTACACCCACTTGCACCAAACCAAATTTCTTCCTTTCGGAAGAGTACAAAGATCCCAAGTATGATTCTTCATCAAAGAAGAATAATCCTCATCCATGGCCCTATCCCACTTTGGGCAACCTGCTGCCTTTGAAATTTTATGAGGATAATCCGAAATGGTATGACTCAAAAGACTAGAACCAGATGTCTGTGCACAAGTACAACAAGAATCGGAAGGATCACCTATCATAGAACTAATGACATCAACTATAAACTGGTCCCACTTGGGCAAAGGCTGAGCTACGGGTGGTGGAGATGGAAAACCATCATCTACATCATCCTCAAGGAATAAGGAATCCTTAAAAGATGAAGAGGGAGGAGGAGGAAGTGAGGGACAAGCTAGTGATGGCGAATCGATCTAAGGAAGGTGCTCATCAAACTGGACATCCCACCTAAACATGACGTCTCTAGAATCAGGATCAAACAACTTGTACACCTTAACATCCTCACATTAACCAACCAATATAAGTGGTCGACTCTTCCTCTCCATTAGCTTTCCTCTGAGCATCTGGAATAAATGCCCAAGCCTCACTACCAAAAACTCAGAATGATGGAACATTAGGCTTGATATGGGACCAAGACTCCTCAGAAGTCATCTATCATAATGCCTTATGAGGCTTTTGATTTTGAATATAAGTGACTCAATTAACTACCTCAACCTAAAAAGCAGGTTGCATAGAATGTGACTGAAGAATGCAATGTTCCATCTCTCATAGTGTGTTGTTCTTTCTCCCAACAATACCATTTTGTTGAGGGGCATGAGGAACTGATAACTAATGTTGCAAACCATGCTCGGTGCATAAATCTATAAATGCCTCATTGACATACTCTCTCCCATTATCTATGTGTATCCTTCAGATAGAAAGATCAGATTACTTCTTGATAAATTTCTTAAAGACTCAAAATAAATCAAAGACATAAGAATTGTACTTAAGAAAGTACATGCATGTACATCTGGAGAATTCTTCAATGAATGTGAGCACATACTTGGCCCCTAAAAAATATGGAGTCAGAAATGACAGGAGATCATTGTCTACCAAATCTAAGGGTGCTTTAGCACGTGTGGCTTTGCCTATAGGAAAAGAATCCTAGTGATGTTTACCAAGTGCACAACCTCAACATACACCATCAGTATAGGATATCTGAGGGGGTCCAATCACAACTGTCTGTCTGCTCATCTTCTATAAGTATATATAATTGACATGGCAAAAATGCTCATGCCAAAGTCTGCTCACTGAATCGACATGTGATACAAGAGAAACACCTGCAACATCTGGACTCTCAAAGCCATTGAACCTGTGTAACTAAGAATCAAGATCAACACTACTAGTAGCCACAACCAAATTAGGATCATGGAGCTCTCTAATAACCACATCATATGGTGAGAATTCAATTGTTTTACTAGAGAAAGAATGACAAATCTGATAAACAGAGAGGAGGTTTGTCGAAATTTCAAAAACTAGAAGAACATCCTAAATACAACCACCTATCAATGGAATAGTACCTAAACCTAAAATTGGAATTTGTGCTGAGTCACCAACTGCAATCTGTAAAGTATCACTGTGAGCAAGTGAGGTAACAAGCTGCTGAGAGTAAGTCATGTGGTGAGAAGCCCGTAAATCAATAATCCAAGTGGATGCCGAAGTAATAGATCATGCAGAAATAGCATGTCCTTTCCATGTAGAAGAGGAAGAAGGAGGTTGAGGAGAAGAAATATGATGTTGTTAGATGGCTTCCTCCAAAGCCTCTAATAATTTCCAACATTGGGAAATAGGATGTCCTTCTTTGCCATACAAAATGCAAATTTCTTCTGATTTCTTCTTAGTCTTGGAGGAAGACTCACCAGACTTAGAAGATTTCTCCTATTTGGGATAGGAATTTGGTTTAGAATTAGACTTAGGTGGTGGCTTGGATGGACACTCACTTCTAGTTGAATCCTTCTTAGGCTTTGATTTATGCTTCTTGTTCTTTTTAGATGTTTGTGCAACCAACACTTTGTTCTTTGATCGTGTGAGAGAGTCCAACTGAGATAGGTGAGCCTGCTCACGAGTCAAGTGATCACAAAAAACATCAAATGAAGGCATGGTAAAATGTGCACCCAAGGAATCCATAGCAGAATACAATGTCGAAGCAAATATCTGATAGGGACCTCGAAGCTTAGAGAGAATTAGGTAGATACACTCCATGTTTGTCTTATTTTTACCACAACTGTGGAGGATAGATCTGGTGATTTTAAACTTGTTCAGAAAGTCCTCAATGTGAGGAAAGGACTCAGGTAACAAAGAAGAGAGTTCCACATCAATCTGTAATGCTCTGAACTCATTGATGGTACCAAAAAGATCAACAAACATGGACCACATATCCCGAGGAGTGAGAAAACCATCAAGGTGAAAGAGAAAACTATCTGAAACATGTAAGGAGATGATACTCATAGCCTCATCCATCATATTCATGTTTTGAAGAATCTCAAAAAGACACTACAACTGAGACTGAACCTCATCCAAATAGGATCACAACCCTCTTGATCTGAGAAGCCTCATCATACGAGCTTTCTAGAGGTGATAGTTATGTGATGTAAGAAGCTCAACTAAAGAATCTTCCATGTGTACCTGTACCTGCTCTTGTGTTTTTTAATTAAGTGATCGTTTAGACTAGACAAAGGATGCATAAGGTGTTTTTATTTTTTGAGTTTTAGGTGTTTTTTATTTTCAGAAGTAAATTATAGAAAGTAGAAAATAACACCCCCCACAAGATGAAAAACCAAACCCCAGTACAATCTGAGAGCCAGAAAGAAGAGGAAGAGAAAAAAAATTGCTTCAAACAATATCTTGTGTACCTGGTATAAAATCTGGAACAATGAACCCCAAATCTGAATAAGTCTCTCCAAGACCTTTTCGATGCCTATTCGATTGTCGAAAAAGGAGTCTGTTTGCCCAAGTTATGGCTCCCAGAGTGTAGAAACGAGCTCTGAATTTGATGGAACAAACGAGGTATAAAATAAAAAAATATTCAAACTTCACTTCTAGACCTGGATAGTGCTGGAAAATAGCTTTCCAACAATATATGATATGTCAGAAAAGGCCTCCATCTGCCCAAGTTATGGCCAAAAAGCCACCCCCCTATCAAAAAACATGTAAATCAGGGTCTAGTGGAGCTCTAGTGGCCAGTGGACATCATAGTTGGCGGTAGTGGCACTGGAGTTGAGTTGATGTAGCAGATCGGGGTGGTGCATTGATGGTGGTGGTGGTGGCCGACTAGCGAGCGGGCTAATCGCTTGATGGTAGTGGAAGCCGCTAGCGGCTACCCTGATCACAGGCGGTAGCAAAGGGAGCCGCTGACCGTAGCGGCCAAAGTAACTATTCCAGCAACAACATATAGCCAAAGTAAATTTTTTGGGAATCGAGCCCTAAAAAAGGCAAAATCAAAAAAAAATTCCAGAAGCTAAATTTGTCCAAAATGGATAAATTTTATATGAAAATGGGGATTTTTTTGCGCTCCAAGCACAATGGGGAGTAGCGTTTCAGCCCAAAATAGCTAGAAAAGAGAAGTACCCCCCAAATCCAATAGAAAAAACTCTAAATAATTGAAACCCTCAAAGCTCCAAAATATTCTTCAGCAAATCAAGAACAAATTGCAACAGATCTAAGCTTTGATACCATGAGGAAGCTAAGAAATCTAAGTTCTCACAACCAAGATCACCTGTATGCAAGAAAACCTTTCACAAGAGAAGAATGGAGACAAAAAACCAACAATGGCTCTAAAGAAAGAAATTATCATTCAGAGAGGGAATAATAAAGAAATACAATACAATCCTTATAAAAGGAGATTGTCCAACCCTAAATGAGAATGTATTTAATGATTAGAATAATTATTAAATACATACATATATAACTAAGAGAATCTTAAGAAGGAATAAAAGGTGGCTTAATTAAACTAATTAAGTAAAATTAACCTTTTAGTCGAACAAAAAATCATGAGACCAAATATAAAGAAATAGAAAGCAATATTTTCTACACCTGCTTATGCAATATAAATACATGTATAAAGTTATAGAGTTTCAAATAGTAAATCTAAATATAATTGAACCATTTGATGAAGTATCTTTAAGTATGTAAGTAAAAGATATAAAAAAACTTTTCTTATGGTAAATTTCAATTATTTATATTAGGATTATGAATATTGTAGACTAATAATGGTTAATCTATCAATGATCAAATGCATTTTTCTATCATTCAAATATTCTTTTAATAGTCAATCTATTCAAAGGCTTACAATGTAGACTCTGAAAAAGTGAAAATAAATTAATATAGGACCATTTCAGGTAACATGCTTCTCTTTAGCTACCTAATGGAATGCCAAGGTCATCTCCTTATAAGTTCAAACTCAACAATTGTTTTCCTATTGGTAGGAGCATGAACAATGAAAACATACAGAGTGATGATGAAGACATTTTTCTATTGATGAGAAAAATATTGAGAAACCATGCAAGAGAAGAAATGGTAAAATTAATTAAATATATTACTAAGAGAGAATGCCAAATTTACATTAAAAAGACAATTTACCTAGGAAACATTTATAGGAAAAAAAATCAACAAAAATAACAACCACTTGTCTTATTAACTTAATCATTCATAATACAACAAGATATTTCCCACTTGTTATTAACCCCAATCAATGTGCAATTATTAATAGGCACATTTGATATGGGAATCTTGTAAGAAATATTAGAATACAATGGATATAAACCATGGATTGAAAAAATAGCTATAAGGGCCTAAAAAACTTTTTCTAGAGCTCTCACCTCCAAAATCCCTCTATTGTGTAGGGTGTGTGTTAGAATATTTTCATTGATGTAATTGATGTTTTGGTGACCCGACAACATGAGTCCGACATATTTTGGCACAATTTCTAAAAGATTTGGTAATCTCTTTTAGTCTGGCCAATTCTGGTGTTTTTGGATCAACATCATTATGTTCCATTAGATGATTTTTGTAAGTCTTTGGGATTAGGTTGTATATCTCATCAAACACCTACATCCAAGATTTCTGGTGGTGATGTGCTTTTTGCAACATTTCTATGGGTCCAATCATGAAGTAGCCTATTTTTCTAGCTAAGTACTATACCAATTTTTTGGTCCATCTTGTCCTATCTTTTTCTTGAGGTTTGGTGAAAGTATTTTTGTATTTTGGGCTAACATATTTAGTATGATTTTGTATAGTGAATGTTAAAGCGTCTATGAATAGTGAATGTAAAAATGATTATGCACCTCAACGAAACTATATCTCATGCATATGATAGATGCAATTATAACAGTTCAATTTTTTGTAACAGTTGTTGTAAGCCATCCTCTAGCAGTAAGTGATTATAGTTAGAACAGTGATTCCATCTAGCAGTGAGCCACCTATTGTACTTTATAACCGGTTACACAATATTGAGATCTAACCCTCTCCGTGGTTTTTCCCATCTTGGGTTTTCCACGTATAAATTTTTGGTGTCATGTGGTGTAATCTATTTTTGGTTATTGTTCTTTTCATTTTTGGCATCTAGTTATTTTATGTGGATGGTTGTTTTAAAGTTTTAATAAATTTAAGGGAATACTGATTCACTCCTCCCCTCTTAGTATTTAAAATGTTCAACAATTGGTATCAGAGAAAGGTCCTTTAAAAGAGTCTAATAAATTGAAGGAGATCCAAAAATTTCAAAATATGGCACCTAAGTCTACTTTAGATCACAATATATATCTAGATGCAAGTGAAAAACTTATGACAACTCTTAAAGATCTTGATAATGTTGAGAATGAAAACAAGGATCTGGGAGAAAATGTTCAATTATCCAATGAGTGTTTCAAAAAGCTAAGAGAGAAAATAAGAAATTTAGATAAAGGAATAAGAAAGTTAATGAAGAACTCAAGCAGGCAAACACCAAAATTATAGATCTAAAAACCAAGAGTGAAGAAGATTAAAAGACCAAGGAGTACTTGAACAAAATGGTTAAATGTAAGAAAAAGGAATGTAAGAAGCTTGAACAAGAAGTCACAACCCTAAAATTAGATCTGGAAAGTCAAAGAGACAAGAAGACAAACTTAAGGTAAGTTTAGGTAATCTTGATCAGATGTTAGTTGTGCAAAGGTCTCTAGAAAATAAAAGCGTTCTAGGATAAGAGATAGGTGAAAGCTTGTGAAGAAAGTCGGAAAGAAAAGAAGGATCATCTCTAAAAAAAGAAGTTGAATATGGTAAGTCAGTGAAAGATGACAAAGGTTAGTCACTGGCTGGGCAACATGTAAGTAAAAGAGACACTTCTTTAAATGGATATTATTTTAATTTCAATAAATTAGGTCACAAAGCATTCTTTTGCAAAAATAGATTAAATCAGAATGTTGGATCATTCTCTAGTAGGTGCTATACTTGTTGTAACAATTACTATCATAAAGCTAGTCAATGCAGAAATCATGATATGATAGAGAAAAATAAGAATAGTCATTTTATAAGTCAATGTTATTTAAGAAACATGTTTGGACATAAGGCTAAATAGTGTAGGTTAATACAAGATCAAGGATATGACAAATGTTACAACTACAACAAACTTGGAAATTTTAAAAGATATTGTAGAAGACGAGAAGCTAAGTCAAATAGAATAGTAAAGAAAATCAACATGGAAGTTGTGAAGGAAGAGATTAAGAAGATTTGGAGAAAGAAAGAAGTTGAAGCTCCACCTAGCTCTGGTGTAGAAATTTTCTTTAGCAATTGAGAGTCAGAGGATTTGGCCCAAGGGGAGAGAATCAAGAAATATCTTTCCCCTGCCAAAGAGCACAAGGCTATAGTGACAATATGTTGATAAGTGTGTGTAGATAGAAATTTCATCGAAATATATTGAACTATGACAAAATGCGACAGTCTGGAAGGTCTCTGTGAATTCAAATAGAAAGAATATTTAGTAAATCTGCACTTTATCTCCTTTAAAATTTATTGCATGTAAATGGATGAAAAAGGATTAAAGGAGAAATCGCTAAGTCATTTATCACTCTATGCTAAAGATAATTCAAGAAGCAAAAGAGTGAATCAAGGGTTAGGGTTTCCCTACCAAGCACTAAAAAGAATTTTCATTGCAAATTTCTTACTTTTAATAGTTTTGATGTTAACACCCAAGAACATCCAAGCTTTAAGAAATACCTAAACAAATCACTTGAAAATAGTCATACAATTGCACTTTCAAGCATTCCTTTTGGAGTTTTGTTAATTGAGGATATTAGGGCATATATCCATGTGAAATTGGAAGAATACAACCATGGGAAGTTGTAGAAATTATGGTCTAATAATCTGATTGGGGATAATTTCAAAATCAAACCACAATACAAAACCCTAGTTTACAAAAAGTTGAATGCGTGGAATCATTTCTCAAATTTTTGTCTAGATCACAAATGGGTCGGGATAGCAATGAGTTACTTTTATGATGAATTCATATTTTTTGAAGAATCTTTTCAGATCACCAAAAATGTAAGGAAGGTAGTAACCAGACTATGCAACTCAGGAGGTATTTCGATACCAAAGTCGGCAAAGAAAAAAGAGATGGAAAATCTAAACAATGTAGTCTATGACTATCGCTCTCTAAAGGTTAATACCATAAAAAACGTTTGTGTATGATATGTATTAATGATTATTGGAAATAAGATCTAGTACATAAACCAAGAAAATTTTATTTCAGCCACTACGGTCAATATGGCCTACGAAATGGTGGAAAAGAATGTTGATTTTAATCTGTATGAAATTTTGAGACAATAGTTTCCTTACAACCAAAAGAAATGAAAGGAGAAGAGGAATCCATTCAAATATGGAACCCTAGCACTGTGCATTCTATTCTATATTTTGCAAAAAATTCCCTTAAGTATTTTAGCTACAAGACATTTCAGTAGCACATTAGATAGAAGAACGCTTGAAGAGATTTTTTTAATATACTAAGTAGGAAGAAGTGTATACTTCATATTTCTCTATTTTTCAATAAATAATGCACAAGAACGAAAGGATTCTCACATCCATTGTACAAAAATACAAGGACAACATCACATTTGTAATTTCAACTGATAAATGCATTATGGAAGTTATTGTACCAAGAACCAAGTGTATTCTAGCTTTGGTCTATAAGGTCTATGTGGAAATTCTAGAACGATTTGCAAAAGTCTTATTAGAGAGCCATTTTGATGAGTCATAAGAAAGGTACGAGACAACTCAATAGAAATTGGTGAAAATCCACATGGAGAAAACTCGAAAGGAAAGAACAAGGAATGTGCAAAAGGAAATTAAAGAATCTATGAAGGAGGCTGGCATTATAGAAGAAGAAACTGAACAAGTCAAATGTGTTATAATTGTGTGAATGTCATCATTGATGTCAAACCTCGTGATCCGATGAGGACCGAATGTAGCATATTGAGTGCAGCAGTGGAAGATAGGTATACATATGATATATAGCGGTGAGGAGTAGGTTCCGAAAGATCATTTCCTCTGGAATCTAGTGTTTTGTTAATCTTGGTCGATGTTTTCCTTTTTGTATCAAGTACGGGCATTAATTGTGACAGTTGTATTGCAATATGATCTATAAATCCTATGCTTTAGAATTTATGGCATTCATATCTTGAAGGTTGAAGTCATTGTGCTTGCTAATTGTGCCTATGGGTTCATGTCTATGAGTCTGATAGACCCTTGTTGTGTTCTGATAATTAAGAAAGAATCATTTAGAAGATCGGTGAAGGCCGACTTGGTTACTCTATTTTGATCAAGACATATTTGTATAGGGTGATTATTTGAGCAATGCACTTGTTGTATAAACCTTTGATGCCTGACTAACATATTATCTTGGTGTATGTGATTACCAGTGTGTATACATATATATACATATACATATATATATATATATATATATGTATATACATACATACATATACATAGGTATATATATGTACATATGTGTATACATATGTACATATATATATATGTGTGTGTGTGTGTGTGTGTGTGTGTGTGTGTGTGTGTGTGTGTGTGTGTGTGTGTGTGTGTACATACATATATATGTACATAGATATCTATATACATGTACATATATATATGTACATCTATATATTTGAAGTCTATGGATGTATGGATAGTGTGTGAGAATAAAGTGTATGTGAGTAGTGTGTGGCATCATTATTAGAGAGCGAAGGCATGACTAAGTGTGGATAGTGCAAGTGTAGACAATGTTACAATAATCCCTTATCGGATAAGCTGCAAGTAGTCGTGTTGACAGGGAGGAGGAAGTATTGCAGAGATTGATTACTGGATCTACTGTAATTTGATGTTTTCATATCTAATCTCATCTTGGAACTGACTTCATACATTTGGAGATGCAATTTTCTTTAGTTCACCCTTTTCTATTATGGTGAGCATTCTGGTATTGATTCGTCTTGTAATCCGGTAGTGAGAAGTGTTGTAATCTAACAGTGAGCCATCTGGTAGTGAGCCACCCCTTTAGTATACACCATATAACTAGTTATATTATCTTCAGAGCTAACCCTCTTTGTTGTTTTTCCCATTTGGGTTTTCCATGTATAAAAATTTGGTGTCTATCTTGTGATTATATTTTTTGCATTTGTTGTCTCATGTTGATGAGATTAATTGGTAAGGTTAAATTCAATGGAAATTTTTTATTGTTGTACGAATACTGATTCACCCCCCCTCTGAGTGTTCTAGTACATTCAACCATACTTATAACAAAAAGATTCAGCAAGATCGTCGCCTCTTCTAGTACCCCTATAATGGAAAAGGAATCTCGAAGTGAAGAAAAATTTAAATCAACTAAGAGGAAGAAGGAGATCTCCACACCTTCTCCGTCTAAGAAAGGAAATCCTAGAGAGGTAAAAAGAAAAATCTTTGATGTTGAATCTGAAGAAAGTGAAGCAGATGGATTTTGGATTTAGGCCCGAAAGGGCAATGATAAGAATATAGTAATGGATCCCCTTGAATTAGAATCTATGTATAATATGATAGTTGTAGAAGGTGAGCTAAAGCAAGTAGATGACATGTAAATTGAAGTTGATGATGAAGATAAGGAAACCATAGTAAAATCTTTTATTCAGTACTTTATTAGACTAAATGCTATTTTAGAAAACTTTAAGAAAGATATTCCCCAAGATCTCTGGAAAATTTCAAATGAAATTAGAAGAAGAGCTATAGAAGACGATAAATAAATCCGATAATATGCTTTGGAAGTTGTTGGAAATACCCTTTCTAGGAAAGATAAGGAAACACTTGTACAAGTATGAGAAACATAGCTTAGGAGCAAGTTTTAGATACACTTATGGAAAGATCGCAAGATGTAGATGCATTAAAAACAAAAACTGTAGAATATGTCAAGGGCATAACAAATAAACTCGGGCTATTACTGATTATTGAAGGTGCAACAAGTGTGTCTACTAAATCTATCATTGTTAGTGAAATGGAAGAAAACCATCTAGTGAATGCACCTAATACTGATGATTCCCCCTCGGATAGTTTAATTGAGAAAGAGGATAAAGTGGAAGAAAAGAAAGCAGAAGAAAATACTTCATCTAAAGAACATGCCTCACTGGTTGATACCAAAGAAAGGGTGGAAGCCAGTATGAGCACTGACACATTGGAAAATTTGCTTGCTGCTCTATTATCGTTACAACCCATTGCTTCTTCCACATTATTTGTTGACTTCAATAAGATTGATTCCTTTCAAAAAAAATTAGATTGGGAAATCCATCCAGGCTTCAGCTAAGAAGGATGTGTTTGAAGAACTAAAATAAAAGAACAAAGTAATTGAGGAGGCGATATTTGCATTACAAATTGTTATTCAAGATAGTTCCATTGATCCATCCTCCTCTAGTTTGAAAAAATGTAAATCTTTGATAGAATCTCTCAAAAGATACTCCTTGACTTTGGAAACTAGGAGAGGTTATGAAAAGGAGGCTAAGAAAGAAAAATTATTATCGGATTTGAAAAATGCCAACTTATTGCTCAAGGACATGCTTGTCTCTCTACCGGTAATGCAATTTATCTTTATAGTTTGCAATGGCCAAAGGCTACCAGAAGCATTCATAAAGATATTGACACAATCGAGTTAAAAATTCAGCATGTACATCATTGATTCCAGCTAGCTCAGGATCTCATCGATTCTGGCAAGTTTGTTATTGAAGATTTACACAAGAGATATTTCAAACTTCAGCAACAAAGGGACAACATCATTCTCTCTCTTGGTTAGTTAAGGTGCATGTGTAGTGACTACATCTCATTGATGAATCGTGCCCTCTCTAAGGGACAATAGTTCACCTTCTCTGAGCCTACCTCCATTGAAGAAGTAGAATATACACTTGTCTCTCTCCATCTTCAATCTGTACTAATCACAGATCCTATTCAACAATGGGACAAAAATACAAGTATTTGGCTTGCCCACATTCAAAAGATTAAGGAATACTCTGGTTAATTCTTATCTCTACCCAAAGGAGGATCTTTTTTGTATAGTTTATTTTTTGGCACCCTTTCCCATTGATACCAAATGGAAGTGAATATGTATAGATAGTTTGTATGATTTTTTAATATAGAACCTTTTTTTATATGCCACATTAGTTGTCATGTTGTCATCAATGACAAAGAGGAAGATTATTAGAATATTATCATTGATGTCCTTAATGTTTTGGTGATTTGGCAACATGAGTCAGGCATATTTCGGCATAGTTTCTACAAGCTCTAGTACTCTCTTTTGGTTTGGCCTATTCCAATGTTTTTGGATCTACATCACTCTATTTGATTAGATTTTTTTGTAAGGCTTCGAGATCAAGTTCTATATCTCACGATCCAAAATCTATATCGAAGATTTTTGGTGGTGATATTCCTATTGTGACATTGTTATGGGTCTAGTAATGAAGTACCCTATGTTCTGACTTAGTACTCTATCAGGTTTTTGGTTCGGTTTTCTCTAGAATTAGTGCCAACATGTTACCATAAATTGTCTTGTCTTTTGCTTGATATTTGGTAAAAGTCTCTCTGTATTTTAGGCTGACATCTTCGGTATGATAAAGATTAATTTTTCCATTAACATGATAAGGTATTTTTGGGCTAACCTTATCTCCAGCTAAGCCAACATTATGAAAACTTACTCTGTATATAGTCAATTGCTTAGTAATCATTAAGGAAATGGTCTTTTTGATCATTTTTCTTTGTATGGACAAAGAATGCAAAAGTTATCATAGCAAATGTATATAGTAGAGTGAAAGTGATTTTATATAGAAAATTTGAAAGCGTCTATGAATAGTGAATGAAAAAGTGATTATGTGCCTTAGTGGAATTGTATCTCATGCATATGATATATGCAATTATAATGGTTCAATTTTTGTAACATTAGTTGTAAGCCATCCTCCAGTAGTAAGCCATTATAGTTTGGATAGTGAGTCCATCTAGTAGTGAGCCACCTATTGTACTTTGTAACTGGTTACACAATATTGAGGTCTTTAAGCCATTCACCTACCATTCACGTATTCTTTAAAGTTTTCTCTCTATAAACCCATTTTTATATATATCTTCCAGTTTCTGGATATGGTTTTTCTAGATAAGTCAGGATTAAGCTACTGCTATATGTGCCAGAGATTATCCATATTTCACATAGTATTACATGTATTTCTAAATTCTCTCTATACTGTATTAGAGGTTTATATTAAATCATAATTAGTTTACTAGGCATGGTAACATTCCTATGAAATTATCTTGTTTCTTTGTTCATCCACCTATTCGTTCATAATTGGCTAATTAGATAAGCAAGAAAATTCATTAGAACTCAATAATATGTCAAATCACATTCCTATCTCAACTGAATTGATTTTGCCCATTAAATTGTTCTATGGGTTCCAATTTAAGGTTTCTTTTGATATTGATGTTCTGGTAGTTGTTAATTTATGCATGAACCCATGGTTTTATTAAAAATCACATAATGCTATTGATGGCCATTGATAGATCCTTGAATCTTTTCACTTCATCTGTAATGCCCCTCTGTGACAACTTCTATTTTGGAGGCTTGGGTCTAACTGTAGTGATCCTTGACTCTCCCTTCTTGCTAGATGATTATGCTAAGTATTACCCATTTATGATGGTCATGGATTTTAGGCGCATGATTAAGACTTTATTATGATAGATATGGATTTCATATTATGGATTATCATATAGTGATGTTAGGAATTATGTTATGTTTGGTTAAAATTCTATTATTCATGCATTAAGATTGAATTTTGGACTAACCTTCATATGATGCTTTATTTTACGTGATTATTGAATTGTTAGTTATATTCTATGTGTTTAATGATTTTCTTTAGGGTGGGAGGGACGACATCGCATTTCTCACTTGTGAGAATCAGACGATGTTGTGATTCCTTCTCACTAGGTGTGTTTCGTATATTCTATATGTTGGATATAGACATGTGGATTTATGCAGGATACAAGTACTAGGCATCGACTCCACCTAGCTTCACAGGTCTGAGCGTGCCTTTATCCCAATGGCAATTGTTGGAGATGATTGTAGGACCCTCACCTCGTCCAAAACCTATACCCTAGTTAGTCATGTTTGTGTTAGGATGCGTGTGTGATTTTGCATTCTAGTGTATCTTGTTAGTGATCGGATAAATTAATTATCCTATGTTCTCTATTTTGACTTGCTATCATATTTTGACTTGTTATAAAAATTTAATGATGTTAAGTTCAAGGAATAATTTCTAAAATAAAATTTTAAAAGAGGATTTTAATTCCTCATTGAGTCCTGCTTTTGGAGAATTGTTTTTGGAAAGTTTCCCATTTCTTTTTGATTTAGTGACAGATTTTTCCAAGCTTCTTTCTCATAGGGAATTTTTTATTTTTAGTTTAAAAAAGGATTTTTTTTTTTCGAATAGGGAGGGAATGGTTCTCTTTTTACTAGGGGTTGTGATTTCGAATAGACGCAAAAAAATAAAAAAATAAAATGGTTTTATTTTTAATCGCCCCTCAATTAGTTTTTTTTTTTAATGCGCCCAGCAATAGTTAATGTATTTTGGTATTAATTTGCGTTGCTCTGTAACAAGTTTTTACCTCGCTGATTATTATTTCATCCTCTACAATCTGATTTTCGCCATTTAAATTATTTCTTCATGCTATTGATTTTTGCCCAACATTAATTTTTTGGGCTGCAATTAATTAATTTTCTCTGTTATTACCCAACACGTGAACTTTGTTGTGATAGTGACCATGCCTTCATAGTTTTGATTTATTTAAATTATTGAATATATTAATTGATTGTGTAGCTTACACTTATTTATATAAGTTATTTGATTGTGTGACTAAAGATCATTGTTGTTAGCTAATTTCCACTTGGATTATTTGTTCACAAATTAGTATAAATGAACAGACGGCTAGAAAAGCAAATTAGTATAAATGAAAAGACGTTTAGAAAAGTAATTTAATATAATGGAATAAAATTGATTAATTGTACATAAATATAATTAATTAATTAATTATGTGTTGTTATTATTCATGATATTTTTTTTATAAATTTAATTGTACCTAGTCACATGGGGTATCTTTCCACCATTTTTACCTAGTTTATGTTGTGTCGAAGCCTAAGGTGATTCTCTATGTATGTCACCATATGCCTTTGTCGAGATTTGGAGGGTTTTGTCATTTGCTTTCTTCATGTATTTTGGCCTTGCTGAGCTCGGATATGTGCACTCAGTGAGGTTGAGTTGCTCTTTCATCAGAGATGTCATGCTTGACCCTCTTTATGTGATTGAATTTTGGTTATCTTTGGAGGCTCGTTAGTGTCTTGGTATTATTCTTTGTTTCTTTATGAGTTGATTTTAATTGGATTCTTGATGGAGGATATGACCTATGATGCTTTTGATCTTTTCTATGAGACTTATGAGGTTTTATTTTATGACGATGCATTTTATGATGGTTGGTTCGGGTAGGATTAGTGTCATGAGGGGGAGTGGCTTCCAAAAGGGCTAGGGCCCAAAATGGCTACCAAGATAACCCATTGGAAATTTTATTAATAAGTGATAACTTAATAATGAATCTAGGGGTTTGGGTAGATAAACACATTAATCAAGATAAAGTGTGCCCCACTCATGGCTTGAGTGCTCGTTTAGGCTCAAGATGAGGTGGGAAGGCCTAGAATGGCATGATCAAATACCTTGTCCTCTTGAAAGGTATGTTGGTTCCGCATGTGTTTTCAATTGGGGTCGGGGGTCAAGAGAGGCTGCTAGGATAACTTAGGATGGGGTTCAGGGCCTATGGAGACCTACCAAGATAACCCATATCAAGATATGCGATGACACTCTCCCCTTGTGAGCACTAGTGTCTTGCTCTATGACTTTGGCTTCTAGAGTATATATGTTTTCTGATCCATCTATGTGTGTCTTGGTTGGAACCTTACTAGCGAGTTTAGACCATTTTTTGCTTATCCTTGTTTGTGCATGTGAGGGCCCCATTGTCATCTCCTATCTTGGGGGGTGGGCCTTTTGGTTCCACATAGTCGAGTGGTTGAAGACTTCTACCATTGGGATGTCTTCATGGTGCAAGAGCACCTAAGGGTGAGCAAATACCGTTTTCAATTTTGGCATAAGGACTAGTTCAAGTCTAATAGATTGTCTATAGGGAGCTTGGAGTGCATTTTGACTTCATTTTGAAATTTTGTGTTTCGGCAAGACTTGCCCTGATGAAACCGCTAGCATGTGGAGTGCTACCATCGGCTATTGGAACAACCGAGTTTACTCTATCCTAATGCCTTGATGAGTATGCATAAGGCTAAGATGGTTTTATTGGATATTGGCAGAAGTGTTTTCCACCTACCCTGATAACCTGATGAGGTCGCTAGCGGATTGGAGCGAGTGGAGTGAGGTCGGAGTGGAGCCATCGGGTATCATCAAGAAAAGTTTTCGTGCTGCCCAATGACCCGATAGGAAGGCATAAAGTTTGGAGCACCCTATCGGCTATCAGTCCAACATATTTAGAGCTACCTCGATAACCCGATGGGAAAGCATACCATTTAGAGGACGTGTTTGGCTATCGGAATAACATGTTTAGAGCTACACCAATAACCCAGTGGAACAACATGTTGTTGGGAGAGCGCCATCAGATATTGGCGAGAGTATTTTGAGGCTATGCCAATAACCCGATAAGAAGGTGCACGAGATGTAAACAGTCATCGGCAATCGGAGCAAATGTTTTGATGCTATCTAGATGACCCAATGGATATAGAAAGTCAGTTACAGTCAGAAACTGAATTGTGTCGAGTTGAATCTCTTTTGTTAGGGATGATTCATGATATGTCGTAGAGGCTATAAAACACCCAATAGGCATTCTATAAGGAGGTTGAATTGGGATTGTCGGATGTGTTGATTCCACAGGAACAAACTTCTTTTGAATAGAAATGTGAAGATCATTTTCTGGTTTCTTTTCTCAGAGTTCAATTTGTGTTTGTAAACTGTAAATAATGGCTTCAATTTTGAAATGCCAGTGCAATAGAGTAGATGTTACTTTTCTGTGTTTTGTGAGTTCCAATTTTCAAGTTGTGCCAAGCTCGGCTCTATAGATAAAGTTGTCTTTTTGTTCTTGTTCTATGTTGGTCACAAGTAGTTATAACATGGTTCTATCTTGATTCTCCATCGTGGGTTCCACACGACCATTGGATGTTGTCAAGAAGAGCTAGCCATGTACAGTAGAGTTCTATTTGTAGCAGACTAGGAAATGGCGTCGACCTTTTCAATAGACTGGCCCTAGGCGATCTTGATGATAGCCTGGCTAGGTATCAATGACCAAGAGGAATCACTTGCAGGGTAGAGTGGAGTCTAGGCTATTAGTCTCAGACCAGGGGATGATGGGATCAAAGGGAGAGAATATCCAAACATGAGAAGAAAATAACTTGGGAGAAGTTGTAGGTATAATTAATGGTGGAGTAAACCTTGCAAGGTGTCTAGATAGATTCAGTGGAATAGTAAGTTGGTGGATTTATGAAAGTGTATTCACAAAGAGTAGAGTAACAAACCTCGGTAGTGAGGACCTAGAGTGGATTAGGGGAATAGAGAGGAGCATTCCCAATTAGGCTAGGAAAAAGGCCTTGGAGTGAGTCAAGATGACTCAAGCAATCTAGGATCCTCCCTATCAGATTGGTATCAGAGGAAGTTAAAGACTTGGGGTGAAGAGTGCAAGACTGATCTAGTATTAGAAGGAGTAAAGATGGTGACCATTGCAAAATCGGCTAAGAAGGTCAAAGATGAAGAAGATGAAAACTAATTGCTCAAGGAAAGGTTGGAGTAGTTGGAGCAGAAATTAGGTGTAGTGGAAGTCAAGACAGTAGAAGTGAGTGGGAAGATAGATGAGAAGGGTAAAATGCTGGCAATAGAGGATTAAGTCCATGCACTAGACCCTGTTGTTGATCAAGAACCGTTCTTGAAGGCTTTGAAGGCAATGAGTGGAAAGTCTTTGGAAGGAGTACCACTATTTAGTGGCAAGATGGAAGCAAAGTTGGTAATAGAATGGATAGAGGGAATGGAAAATCATTTTGAGTGTGAAGGTGTGACTGAGGCCCAAAAGGTTAAAGTGGCTAAGTCAAGAATGAGAGGTGCTGCTGTTACTTGGTAGAAGTTTATACAAAATGAGAGAGAGAAAGAAGGTAAGATCCCCATCTCTACTTGGAAAGGGATGGTAAGAAAAATCCGAGAGACTTTTCTTCCTGAGGATTATGACGTGCAGTTGTCTAGGAAAAGACAAAACCTAAGGGAGAAGGAGTGAGATGTAAGCACCTACACTGAAGAGTTCCAGAAGTTGTATCTATAGTCAAAAGTGATGGAGGATGAAAGCATCGGAGTAGAAAGATATCTTAACAGTCTGAGATGGAACATACAAGAGGAGATACGTTTGTTGAGTCCAACTACCATTCACAAATGTTATCAATTGGCCCTAAAAGCAGAAGAAAAGAATAAGAAGAAACATGAAGGCACTAGTAGAGACAGAGTAGAGGTCGAGATTCAAAAGGTTATAGAGGAAGCTATAGTGGCAGAGGAAGTGAAATAAGATCACAAGGAGAGTCAAAATTGACTGAGCAAACTAATGAATCCAGTGGAAGAGGAAATTATGGTAGAGGAAGAGGTCATAACAACAATAATAGAGGTAGATCTGGAAGTTCTGGTAGAGGTTCATACTTTAAAAACATGAAGTGTTACCATTGCAGTAATTTTGGTCATCCTAGCTATAGGTGTCTGGAGAAGGCAACCTCATCACATTCAGAGAAAAGAATAAATTATGTGCAAGAGGATTCTCGTAGTGTGAAGTCTCTTGAAGTCAATCTTGACTCAAAGAATGGTGAGAATCTGATGGTTGGAAGGGTACTAATCAGGGAATTAGTTAAGGAAGAGCCTAAATAGAGGAGGTCTCTTTTCAAAGTAAAATGCAAGATACTTGGTACGATCTATAAAGTGATCATTGACTTAGGATCAACTACCAATATCATCTCCGAAGAAGCAGTAAGTAAACTTGGCTCGAGTAGCATGCCACATAGTCATCCTTACAAGGTCACATGGTTGAATAAAGGACAACATGTGTTAGTAAATGAACAAGTATGGGTTGAATTCACAATTGGGAAATATTATGACAAAATTTTATGTGATGTTCTACCCATGGATGCCTGTCATTTGTTGCTAGGCAGACCATGGCAATTGGACAGAAAATCTATCCATGATGGAGAGAAGAACTCTTATGCATACACAAAGGAAGGGGTGACATACATGATTCAATCTTTGGTAGAGGATGAAGGAATGAAGACTAGTGGTCCTAATGTGTTGTTGGTTGGAGGAAAATAATTTTTGGGAGATCTCAAGAAAGGAGATGGAGAACATTATGATCTCTTAGTGAAACCTAGTCAAGAAGAAAAGACTAAACAAGAAGTTTTACCTAAAGAGGTTTAGCAGTTGTTAGAATAGTTTAAGGACATTGTGAGTGATGGAACACCTACAAGACTACCTCCTCCTAGAACAGTAAGTCACCATATAGACTTTATACCTGGAGCATCAGTGCCTAATAAGGCTGCATATAAGATGACTCCTAAACAAAACAAAGAAGTGGCAAGACAAGTACAAGAGCTGCTTGACCAAGGTCTAATTAGGAAAAGTATAAGCCCATGTGTTGTGCCAGTGGTGTTAGCAAACAAGAAAGGAGGTAAATGGAGACTATGGACTGACTCTCAGACAATAAGCAAAATCACCATAAGAAACACATTTTCTATCCCTAGAATTGAGGATTTAATGGATTGTCTTGGAGAAAAAAAGTATTTTACTAAGTTGGATATAAAGAGTGGATATCACCAAATCCAGATTAAAGAAGGAGATGAATGGAAAGCAACTTTTAAGAGTATAGAGGGGTTATATGAGTGGTTAGTTATGCCGTTTGGGCTTACTAACACCCCTAGTACCTTCATGAGGTTGATGAATGAGGTGTTGAAGGACTACATAAGTAGATTTGTAGTGGTATACCTTGATGATATCCTCATATTTAGCAAAATAGAGGAAGAGCATCTTGAACACTTGCAGATTGTATTAAGGAAACTACATGAGGAACAATTGGCAATCAACCTTGAAAAATGTGAATTCATGAAACAAGAACTCATTTATCTAGGTTTTGTAGTATCCCAAGGCACTTTGGAAATGGATCCTAGCAAGGTGGAAGCAATACAGAGTTGGCCTACACCAAAAACTGCTACTAAGGTAAGAAGTTTCCATGGACTTACCCAATTTTATAGAAAGTTCATTCGAGGTTTTAGTGAAATTTGTGCGCTTGTTCTTGATACAATTAAGGGTGGGTTGAAAACTAAGTTTAGGTGGACTAAAGAAGCTGACCAGGGGTTTGAGTTGCTCAAAAAGAGGATATCTACCCAACCCATCTTAGTTTTACCATGTTTTGATAAGTTGTTTACCCTAGAATGTGATGCTAGTCATATAGTAGTAGGAGTTGTTTTGACCCAAGAGGGAAGACCAGTAGCATTCTATAGTGCAAAATTGAATGACGCCAAGAAGAGATACTCATCCTATGACTTAGAATTTTATGCCTTAGTGCAAGCTCTTAGGAAGTGTAGGCATTATCTGTTGCCAAAAGAATTTGTAGTGTTTACAGATAACCAAGCCCTTAGTTTTATCAATTCTCAAGAAAAGTTGAGCAATATACACATCAAATGGATAGAATACCTACAGGCATACACTTTCACTATCAAGCACAAAAAGGGATAGCTGAACAAGGTAGCAGATGCCGTAAGTAGAAAAATTCTCACTATCCAAGAAGTGACTTTGCAGAGAATAGGTGTGGAGAGTTTCAAGGAGCTTTACAGGGAAGATGAAGACTTCTCTGAGGTATACAAGGTATGTAGTGAGTTTAATAATAATTTCAATAGCTAGTATGTAGATTACACATTGCAAAGTGGTATTTTGTTTAAAGGATGTCAGTTATCTGTGCCAAGGGGATCTATTAGGGAAAATCTCATATAGGAAAAACATAATGGAAATCTTAGTGGACATTTTGGTTTGAATAAAACACTTGAGTTGGTGCAAAGATTTTACTATTGGCCGAAAATGCATAAAGATATCAAGAAGTATGTTGAGCAGTGTATTGTGTGTCAGAGAGCCAAGGGTACTAGTTCAAATGCTAGACTATACCAACCTTTACCAATTCCCAAAAGACCATGGGAGTGCATTAGCATGGATTTTATTGTGGGTTTGCCAAAAACCAAGACTGGCCTGGATAGTATTTTTATCATTGTTGACCGGTTTAGTAAAATGAGTCATTTTGTTCCCTCCAAGACTGCGAATGATGCTAGTTACATTGCATATTTATTTTTCAAAGAGGTGGTAAGAATCCATGGGCTACGTCTCAGTATAGTTTCAGATAGGGATGTGAAGTTTATGGGACACTTTTGGAAAACTCTGTGGACAAGACTAGGAAATAGTCTTTCTTTTGGTTCTTCTTATCATCCGCAGATAGATGGTCAAACTGAGGTCATTAACCGAGTATTGGGTAATCTTCTAAGGTGTCTAAAAAAATATTATGGATAGATGTGGGATCAAATGCTACCATAGGCAAAATTTGCCTATAATGACAGTGTCAACAAAACTACAGTTAAGAGTCCTTTTGAGATTGTTTATGGACTCCACCCACACAGTGTGTGAACTTCAAGATTTAGGAAGCTTGGAAGGAAGAATTGGACATGCAGAGGATTTCATTCAGTCTATGAAAGAGGTGCATGACCAAGTTTAGAAAACATTGATCGACGCTACGCAAAGGACTAAGGCTAAAGAAGATGAGAGGAGAAAGGACATTCAATTTATAGTTGGGGACATGATTATGGTACATTTTAACAAGGCAAGATTGCAGAAGGGAGTCCCTAGTAAGCTTCAGATGAGGAAAATAGGTCCTTGCAAAATTTTGGCTAAATATGGCTCAAATGCCTATAAGGTGGACTTACCCAAAAATTTGGCATCATCCCCTGTGTTTAATGTCCAAGACTTGGTTAATTTTAAAGGTCCCATAGTAGTGATAGATGGACCGAATCCAGAAGGGGAGACTACTCTCAGTGATATTCCGATACCACCCATTTCTAAACCATAGGCAGAACAAATTTTAGATTCCAGGGTGAAGTAGAAAATAAGGCATGGCGTGTACATGGAACACTTAATCAAGCGGCACAAATTACTTGAAGCTGAAGTCACTTGGGTTTCCAAATCCGATTTCAAAAGACTGGGCATTGATGTCGCTTTGCTGCCCCTAGGGGGAATTGATTTTTTTGTGTGGGGAGTATGGTGCAGGAGCACCTAAGGGTGAGCAAATACCCTTTTCAATTTTGGCATAAGGACTGGTTCAAGTCCATTAGATTGTCTAAAGGGAGCTTGGAGTGCATTTTGACTTCATTTTGAAATTTTTTGTTTTGGCAAGACTTGTCCCAATGAAACCGCCAGCATGTGGAGTGTTACCATCGGCTATCAGAACAACTAGGTTTACCCTATCCCGATGCCCCAATGAGTATGCATAAGGCCAAGATGGTTTGATCAGATATTAGCGGAAGTGTTTTCCACCTACCCCAATAACCTGATGAGATCGCCAATGGATTGGAGCGAGTGGAGTGAGGTCAAAGTGGAGCCATTGAGTATCAGAAAGGCTAGTTTTCATGCCACTCGATGACCCGATAGGAAGGCATATGGTTTGGAGCGCACCATCAGCTATCGACCCCACATGTTTAGAGCTACCCAGATAACCGGATGGGAAAGCATACCATTTGGAGTATGCATTCGGCTATTGATATAACATGTTTAGAGCTACACCGATAACCTGATGGAATAACATGCTATTGGGAGCGTGCCATCAGATATCGGCGGGAGTGTTTTGATGCTACGCCGATAACCCGATAAGAAGGTGCATGAGTTGTAAACTATCATCGGTCATCGGAGCAAATGTTTTGATGCTATCCCGATGACTTGATGGATATAGAAAGTTAGTTACAATGAGAAACCAAATTGTGTCGAGTTGAATCTCATCTATTAGGGATGATTCATGACATGTCATAGAGGCTATAAAAGACCCAATGGGCATTTTGTAAGGAGGTTGGATTGGGATTGTCGGATGTGTTGGTTCCATAGGAACAAACTTCTTCTGAATAGCAATGTGAAGATCATTTTCTGGTTTCTTTTCTCAGAGTTCAATTTGTGTTTGTAAATTGTAAACAATGTCTTAAATCTTTAAATGCCAGTGTGATAGAGTAGATATTACTTTTATGTGTTTTGTGAGTTCCAATTATGAAGTCGTGCCAAGCTCGGCTCTGTAGATAAAGTTGTCTTTTTGTTCTTGTTTTCTATTGGTGACAAGTAGTTATAACATGGCTCTAGCTTGATTCTCCATCGTGGTATCCACACGACCATTGGAGGTTGTCAAGAAGAGCTAGCGATGTACAATAGAGTTCTATTTGTAGTAGACCAGGGAATGGCATCGGTCGTTTCAACAGACTGGCCCTAGGTGAGCTTGATGATAGCCCGGATAGGTATCAGTGACCAAGAGGAATCACTTTCAGGGTAGACCAGAGTCTAGGCTGTTAGTCTCAGGCCAGGGGAAGCTGGGATCAAAGGGAGAGAAGATCCAAACATGAGAAGAAAACAACTTAGGAGAAGTTGTAGGTATAATTAATGGTGGAGTAAACCCTACAAGGTGTCTGGTTAGATTTAGTGGAATAGTGAGTTGGTGGATTTACAAAAGTGAATTCACAAAGAGCAGAGTAACAAACATCAGTAGTGAGGACCTAGAGTGGATTAGGAGAATAGAGAGGAGCATTCCTGGGTTAGGCTAGGAAAAAGGCGTTGGAGTGAGTCAAGCTGACTCAAGTAATCTAGGATCCTCCCTATCACTTCATGTTGATTTGTTTGTGGTTCTTGGGGGTTCCTTGATCGTTTCTACGTCAGTGTAATCTTGTTGTAGATTATGTATCTTCATGGTTTTATTATGTATTGAGATCCTATATGATCCTTGTGTTATGGCACATATTCATATCTTATGTTAAGGATACCTTGAGTATAATAATAATAATTATAACATGTAGTCTATGTTTGTGTAATATTGTGACATGTTACATTATAATGTGGTCTGCATTATAGTATAACAATCTTATGGTTTATGAATTATAATTATTGGAATCAGATTAGGAATTTGATTTATATCACATTAAGTTGTTAACATAAGAATTAAATTGTGATATGTTCACCTAATATCTAGGCCAACAACATTTCATGTACTAGTCTTATATATCAAGTTTCAATGTTCCTTTTTGTCGATGCTTCTAACTAGTAGATTCCTTTGTTATTTGCAAATGTTTATTAAGGAATGAAGTATTACTTAATAAAAAGGTTGTTGTCTTTGAACTAATAGATTTGATGAATGGTTAAGGTTTCTAATAAATAATATATGAATTGATTTTAAAATATCTACTATTATATTTTTTATATCTAATAAATCTAAAATTGTGACAATTTTTATTTCAATATTTGAAAAGTTTATTTTTTATGAAGAGTTGGTGTTACATGTCTTAATCTCTTGTTAGGAACAAATATTTTTAGAAATCAGGATTTTGTGAAACATAACAAAGAATTCAATAGATTAATTGTTGAACATAAACAATGTACGACAAAAACTTCGTAGAAATGCGACCTTGTTTGTTTTAATTTTGATTTTCTTTCTAATTTAAGAAATCAACTTAACTTGTGAAAGACATCTATTTGAAAATAAGAATAAACTTAAATACTCTACTAGAGTTTTCAAAAAAACTAAGAATGCATTGATTATTATAAGAGAGAACTATACTTTCCAAAAACTCACGTAGTAAGTTTAGTTTAAGAAATTTACTTTTGTTTTTAAAGTAAATTGATTCTTTTTAAAATAATTTTTTTTCTTAAAAAGAAACATTCTCTTATTTTAAAATTATTAAATTTTAGTTTTGTTTTATTTTAAACATGCATTAAATAAGGATAAAATTAATAAAGTTACATTTACTTTTATTAAAATAAACATGTATAATAATACTAAACTAGTATTTTTTTAGTTTACTTAATTTTTAATTATGTTCTATTCAAAATAAGCAATTTTTTAAATAAACCATATATAGATAGTATTTAATTTAAAATTTAAAATATATTTATTTAAATATGATTATTTAATATAATAAAACTATATATATATATTTCAAGAAAAATAATCATATGAAAAAAAATATGAACAAATATTATTTTTTCAAAATAAGTTATTTAAATTATAAGAACGCAACAAAAGAGGTGATTTTTATTTTCCTAACATCTTATTTTCAAACAAGCACATTATAAACAAGCACTTATCCATAACACCATTTCATATCATATTCAATCATCTATCTACCCATGAGAACATAAAATCCACAACACATTGCAATATGAATATCCTATGTGAGTGTGTGCATATACATCTGGTACCATCATGTATATTGTTATCACCTTTGACAATACCCACACTCACTTCCACTCAAATTCACATCAGTAGACCAGTACCATAAATCATATTCAAAGCATATTCAAGATTAAAATCATCATCATAACATGATAATTAACATCATTTCCATTTCAATGCATTTGAAATTAATCATCTAATTTACCAATCACACACATATAATTAACTAATTAATCAAACACATAAGGTGATGTCCAATAATCTCATCAAATATATTAGAAAATTAAAGGTAGCAAAGATCAAGATGTGACAAAAATCACCACTAGGTCCCAATTTTCATCGTTGGGCACAAACCACTTTAACCACGTGTATTTTTTTAGATTTTTATTTTCTTCATGATGCTATGATCACTTCCTATTTTCTAGCAACGATGCCAAAGATGTACTCACACTCACACACACACACACACACACACATACATAGATTTTTTTAGGCATTGATAAAGTAGCTTTGTTGAATCATTTTCTAGATTACTAATTTATCCTCCTTAGGTGATATATTTTTATGTCAAATTTGAACTTATAATATTGTAAATCCTAATGAGATTCAACCACAAAACCCTAGACCTATGATGAAATCCAACATAACATCAATGAAGAACCAAAAAACATGTCATATGAACTAAATAGGATTATACCATTTACACATTTGATGGGTTTGACCTTCATTATCCTCCTATCTCCATTGACCTTGCTTAGTATGGTTCCTCTCATATTTGATTGCTTGCACAAGAGCTCAATGGTTAATAGACAGTGGTTGTAGTAGACAGTTCGACAAAGTATAGGTATGCTTGAACTTGATTGATATTGAAAGAGAGAGTAGGAAGCCTTTTTTATAGAGAACATCCAAAACATGGACGGTTGAGATTAAGTGATATAAAGACAAATCGTTGACTCAGATTAAAGAGTAGGTATAAGAAATAATAAAATATTGAGAAGGTGGTTAGAGGTAAATTAAGAGATGAATGCCACTTGTTCTAGAAAGAAAAATTTAAATGAATTACTTAAATTAAAATATATATATTTTATTAATAGAAGGGCCACATAAATTAAATAAATATTTCATAATATTTATTAAATTTTGGAAAAAGGAATTTAAATAAATAAAAATATTCATTTAAATTACAATAGAAAAGGACTAGAAAAATATGAGTGAATTAAATAAATAAAAAATTATTGAATTAATAGAAAAAAAAAAAAAGGGGAAAACTAAATAAATAAAAATATTTATTTAATTAAGCTAGGATAATTGTAAGTGTCTACATTTTGCCCTTCTTTGAGACGATAAAATTTATCACGTTGTTACAAAGAAAAATTAATTCACTCATATAGAAGGTTGTCCCAGGTAATGATGGTGACATGCATATGGAGAGATTGGGTGAAAAGGGGATGACAGGTTCAATGAATCTCTTGAAAAGAAATAGGATAGGATAGAATAAACAAGAAGATGCGCAGGTGAAAATGGTAAAAGATAGGCTAAGAGGGAAGCACGGGGGATCACAGAGACCACTAGAGGTCACCTTGATAAAATTAAGGTTCCAATGCCTATAAATAGGAGCATGGGCTAAGTATCTCCTCATTTGCATCCATCACTTTCAGAAATCAAAGCACAAAGCAGAGCAAAGGATCAACGCAAAGTAGCAAAGCAATGGGGGAACAATCCCTCAAGTTCGAGCAAGTGCAATGACATTATAGGCCAAAAGAGTATGGAGAGTTAGTAAGTGCATCTTCACTTTCTAAATATTGTGCATCTATTACATCATAAATAGGGTGCAAAGGTTAGATAGCCAAAACTACCGCAACATAGGTTTAGGCCAAAAACGCATATCGGTCATGTAATGACACGCTTATGGTGCGATGAGGCGTTTATATGCTGTAGAAGTGTGTATGGGGAAAAAGTGTATTCTTATCATGTAAAACTATGAATATATAATATCAACATGAGTATTATTTTTCAATGTGTATATTGTTAGTAGTAGTGTGTTTATATATTTTAGCATGTATATTGAGCTTGAAACCGCGTGTGTGATATTTTAGCTTGTATGTATCCATTATCAATGCATATATGTGTTTAATGCAAGATTAGGAGCAACATAGGCTACAAGTGTGATATATAGATGTGGCATATAGGATGGTCAGTTTTATTGTTAGAATTCAACCGTTTCTCTAGTACGATAGCCTGAGTTACACCTGATATAGCTAGAGTGACAAATGTGATAAACAGGTGATTCTAATGAAGTTGACAAGGCTGGCAAACATAACAAGGTTGGCAAAGCTTGTTATGGTGAAAATATGATAAAGCTTGATGGATAGAGATAATAAAGCTGATGTTGATACAATGTGAATTTTATGACTGTAGTTTGACTTAGCGCCATTAGATTCGATAGAGAGATACTCTCATATGCAGAGGCTGAGACCATAGTTGACAAAGGATGGGCACTTGATATTGGGTCAGTTGCTATTATGGTATGCTGCCTTTATACTTGAGATTAGGGTAGAACTTGGATTATTGTTTGCACTTATTGAGCTATGGTACAATAAGCACTACACATTTCACTTACAAATGGGAGAGATGTTAGTGACCTTCGAGGATGTATATAGGATTTTGCATATTCTGATATGCAAGAGAGTTAGTGGTATAAAATTGGGACCATCCAAAATTGGGAGCTCTATGATAGGTATTTGATGGTGAGGACTTGGAGATTTGGGGAAGCCATGTCACTTGGGATGAGATGGATAACATAGGAACAACAGGTGTCATACTAGCCGCGATGGCAGGAGGAGTTATTAGCGAGTTTATTTGCCCTCACAGGATGACCCATGGGCTATTCATTGGATGGGGATGATCTCTAGAGATGATGATGACTGAGGGTACATGACTTGCATGGGGATCTTTCTTTCTTGCCAACCTATATCATGATCTTCATTAGATTGTGTGCTTAGGTGGTTGTGGATTATCAGTAGGTATGACACTACTACAGATTTAGATGTATGAGCATATCATGGTGACTACATCTATATGCTATAGTGCTCACCACATGGGATAGCCTTATGTACACATGTACAGTATTATTATCTTCTAGCCACAGATACAAAAGATGGAGGATATGCATCAAGCCATAGATGACATTGACTTAGTGATTTGGAAGTCGTATCTAGATTATGAGGAGTGGGAGGATGATGCCACTAAGGTAGCATATTTTTGTCAAATGAGGTGCTTGATTAGATAGGTTATATATATCATAGAGAAACACCTACTAAATAGGGTGTCTAAGCAATTTAGATGGATGCATGCATAGTTGATTAGTTCTACAAAGTTTGTGTAGACATAACAAGAGGTATTGTGATGGGGTCCATGTATATCCTACGAGAATGTAGTATCTTATTTTAGGGCTTTGACTCGTTTAGTATGGGATCTATGGCAAGATGTGGTGAACACCGGTATGAACACAGATTATGAGGCCTAGTTCAAAGCTCATCCATTTTCTACATTGACAGTGTTGGGAGAGCCAATAACATAGCTCGAGGATGCTATAGATGGGGAGGAGGAGGAGAGTATGCCAAGAGAGAGGGGATGGAGTTGAGGAAGATGACGAGGGGGATGCTGAGATAGGAGGACAAATACATAGGCTACCTAGAGGGAAAGGTGGGCATGGTGAATAGGTACCCTAGGTATAGGTACCACCAACAAAATTTGCATAAGTTTAGGGATGGGATCAAAGAGGACATGGTTAGAATGTGGTAGGTGCTTTGACGACCCAGATAGAGGTTTTACATGGCTAGGTTGAGGCATAGACCATGTAAATAGTGGCCTTGAGACAATAGGTATAAGTAGTTATAGGCAAGTGGGATATTGCGATATGAGGGCAAAGGAGGCTATTGAGTAGGCTAGAGCCACTTAGTGGGGGAATGTTAGTCTTGAGTATGAATTTTTTCTTCAGAGCTGCATAGGAGACTGCCTATTGGTGTAGGCTATATGAGGTGGGTATACCAGCTAGCTAGAGAGAAACCTCCACATCTAGTTTTGTTATAGCTTCCCAAGGCAGGAGCAGGTTGCATAAGTCAAAGAGAAGAGGTCTTATGGGACCTCCTAGAGAAGAATGGGCTATATGATCAAGAGGGGTTCCACCATCTAATACTGGAGCGAAAGGACTTCGAGTGCTCAGAGGCCATCAAGACCATCTGGGTCTAAGGGTGGTAGCTCATCCTAGCTCCAGTTCCATTTTGTACCAATGTATTTTGTATGATGATGCAAACACCCAAGGACAGTTTTTTAGTCATTATGGTGTTTTTGACATCACTGTATTAATATACACTTTTTGATGATATATATGGTTTATGTGTTCATGTATGATGTACTACTATGATGCTCATGTCATACAATTATGACATTGTATGATTTTTGTATGTTGTATGATGAGATGCATTTATGATATGAATCTTATGATAATTCTACAAGTTGATGCTATGTGATTCTATATGATGATAGATGGCTTATTTTGTATGTATTTTTTTATTATTATGAATGCATAATGATGTATGTGGTAGGTCGCAGAAAAGACTTTATAAAATAAGGTTTTGGCTCCATTTCATTTCACCGTGAATTCAAACTTTCAGAGAGCGCGAAGATTTCTGAGCTAAGGCATTTCGAGCAAAGAGGCAAAGCACTTCAGTAATCAATCCATCCAAAGGTAGAAAAAGGTATTTATCATCATGGCATCCTCCTCTACACTTGAATTCATAGCAAACCCTATAGTAGTCAAAGTTATAAAATGCCCTAGGCCCGTGTTTCAGCTAGTTCTCGAGGTAGCTAAGAAAGATGACAATACAGGTGCTTTTTCCCAAATTCCAAAAGGTGTTGTTTATGCAAAAAACCCTAGAATGTATATTCATTGCAACATAGAGGAATTAGGTGATGAAGAAATCAAAAACATGTATAAGACTATTATATGTGACAACTCCGGAAATGTGAAACCTGAACATAAAATTGTTGAAACCCTAGGATTCACTGAAATCCTCTGCATTCCTGAATTTCCCAAGGAAGTGGTTAGGATAGTTCTGAGAAGGGTACATGGTTCATTCTTTTGGCTTGACTCGGTGCATAAAATTACAAAGGAAACTATGAAAGCAGTAATAGGGTTACCTTCCACCGGTAATAGACCTGACAAAACCAAGAAGGTCTCCAATGACTTAGTAACAAACTTAACTGGTGCAACATCCGACAAGAGATCATTAAGGGTTAATGATGTGACCAATACAAATGTTAGATTTGTTAGCATGATTTTAGGTTACGAAGCAACTCATGCTAATAGGCTTAACTCAGTTTCTAGGTTATGCATAAAGAGTGCTTATGATATGGTAAAGGACAATGTAAAACTTGATATCTGTGAATGGTTAAAGGATGAGTTAATTGACAATTTAGCAAAAATCAAGAAGGATAAGAAAGGAACCTTTAGATTTGGAAATTTACTTGTATTCTTAATGCTACATATAACCAAACAGGCTCCTGGTATAGGCAACAAGGATTTTGGATTTGACATACTAGTAGGAAAACAATTATCTGACTTATTCAACAACATGGGTGAAAACAGAGAAAAGAATATCAATGAGTATTTTCAAGCACTAAAGGTCAGAATGAATAAAAGAATCAAACTATCATAGGAAATTGTCAACAAATACAAGGATGATATATGTTTTGTAATAAAAAAGGATGAGATCTGGATGGAAGCAGTCATCCCAAGGACAATCTAGGTAACAGAGATGGGGTATGAAATAGATGACCACATAGTGGAAACTTATGCCAAAGCACTTCTGGAAGCCCCCAATGAACCAAAGGAAGAAGTATTTGGTAGTGCTAAGACCATAGAAAGTCAAATTCAATCTAAGAAGAGAGTGAAAAAGGTTGAGGAATTTGTGAGGAAAGGATCCAGACAAGTAAAAATCATAAAGGAAGACATATTAAAGAAAACCGGCATAACTGAAGATGAGTTGGCAGCCCCACAACCTGAAACTCATCTATCACCGGTATGTACTTCTTCAGAAGGAGATATGCCAACAACCTTCAAAAGAGTTGTCAGAAAAAGAGACCCTCACCGGTAACCACTCCTTCACCTAGAAAGACAAGATAGAAGCAACAAGCCATGAGATCTCCAGTTAAGAAAGTCACACCTAAGAAGAAGCTGACCCCCAAAAAGAAGAAGAAGACAAACACTGACTTGGCCCCTCTTGACAAATTACTGAATGAGATCACAGAGGAAGGTAAATTGAAAAACATAGGGAAAATCTATGACACCCTATCAGATGATGAGAAAGGACAAGTTGAAGAGAGTGTCATATTACACATGGACATGTATAAAAAGTTTTTGTTGCAAGTCTTAAATGAAATTCCTGATGAACTATATAAAAGACTTGAGGCTAGAAGGCAAGGAATAATTGAATTGGATAAGATAATTAAAATAGAAAAACTACTTGTAGTATACCCAGTTAACTCACCTAAGGAAATTGATGATCTGATAGCTCAGGCCAACTGGACAGTTTTTTCCACTGCACACCGGCAAATTTCACTAATGGTAGGTAGAGTTACAGAAGTTTCAAAGGAAACAGAAAATGATTGGGATATATTCTTGGTTGAAAAACAAAAACAAGAAGAATATAGGAATCCCAAGCCCATTCTGGTATATCAAAAGGACAAAGGGAAAGGTAAATTTGGTGGATCACCAAGTATCAAGATTAGAGACAACTTACCCCCACCTCCTTTAAATACTCCACCAGTTAAAACAACAACTACTGAAGATCAACCGGCAGCTGAGAGTATGGATATAGAGGATAATAATCCTAATCCTGAAGTCCTATATACTATGAATGTTGATACTCAGAAGATCAACATAGTGGTAGATAAAGACACAACAGATAAATCAAGTATATCCAAAGAGCCTCTAGCAACAGGAAACACAGAGCAACCGGCAGTAAATACAAAGAAACCAACAGAGCTAAAGGCTCCAGAACAGATGCCACTGGTAAGAAATTATGTAGGAAAACCAGTGCTTAAAGAGATGGAGACACAAACAGACCTACCAGAGGTCAATACTAGCATGGTCACTTCCACCGACACTCAATTTGTTGGGTCACCATCAAATGTGACTGAGGTATTACTTGAATCTATCAAGAAAATAATTGATTATAGCTCACAAGCTTATAAAGAAATAGATGATTCAATTCCATTTTTGAAATCAATAGCTCCTAATTGTAATATAGATAATAAAGATTCTTTAGGCTAGTTGGATACACTTTGTAAATATATTTCTGGAAATTTTGAGCAAACAAAGGTAGAATCTGTAAAGGAAATTGTAGAAAAAGAGAAACAAAAATTCTTTGAGGAAGGAATAAAGAAGTGTAACAGGGAATTTGACACACTTCTACCGAAACTGTGCAATTTATTGAAAGAGTACAAAACTCTGTACAAAGACACCTGTAAGATAAACTTTTTGACCATAGATGTAGACAAAAAGATGAGCAAGGTACAGGAAGAGATCAATAAACTTGCAGATAATTTTGTTAACTCACCTGATACATTATCAGTTTTTGAGGAAAAGATAACAAATTTTGAGGAAGAAGTACTCAAATTGGAAAGAGAGAAAGAGAAAATAATAAACAAGGCAAAACTCTTGAGATCTAAACTAAGTCCAAGATTGGACTATTTAGCATCTCTGTGGAAGGAAATATCAGAGGCACTAACATAGGGAAGAAAAACACCAGCAGAGCACTTCCAGCATCTCACCGGTATAGTATACAGATTGAGACAGTAATAAAAGACAGTAAGAAGTTTATGGATGGTATAAACTTAATTTTGGGAGATATCCTTCAGATAATAACTACCCAACTACAAGGTTGAGGTTATGGATTGGTACAAATACAAAATCTACTAACCTTTGTCATTGATGCCAAAGGGGGAGTAGTAGGATGAGAAAATTCAAAACATAGGGATCACATGCTCAGGGGAAGCTCTCACATTTTTGGTAACATTTTTGGTCTACACATTTTTTGGATATCTTTTGAAATTTCTCATGAGTGTTTCCATCAATGCCAAAGGGGGAGATTGTTGGCATATGGTCACTCCAATGAAAAATTGTGTGTGATTGAAGGTTTTGTCATTGATGGCAACCTTGCAATCCTATGGCACCGGCAAGACATTATACTGGAAAAGAATTACACAGGCAACCTTGCAATCCTATGGCATCGGCAAGACATTATACCGGCAAAGCATTACACAGGCAACCTTGTAATCCTATGGCACCGGTAAGACATTATACTGGCAAAACATTATTCAAGCAAGACAGTGCACTGGCATCAGCAAGATCACTCTACACCGGCACCAGCACAGAAGATGTACATCGGCACAGAAGAAAATATGTATATCGGCACAAAGGCCGACAAGATTTTTGATATGTAATATTTTGTTTATTACTATAAGCCGACTTGGAAAATTGTAAAATGACTCTTGTATATAAAAGAGATCATTGTAGACATTTGTAGGATATGGATAGAAAGCATAAAGAAAATTATAAGGCAGACCTAATGTGCAAATTGTAGGTCAAGGGTATATGTAAAGAACAGAGCAAGAACTGGTACTGAATCTGGCATTGAAGATGCTATTGTAAAGCAGTACAGATCATTGGATTTGCATAATCCTCATTGTAAGTTAGTGTGACTTCTTATTGAGTAGTGTGCTCTAGGTAGTTGGCCTTCCTGCATGTGCAGGCCCCTATTGTAAGTAATATTCTCTTATTGGCCAGTAAGTGAATATTGTGGGTCACAAATCCCACCAAGGCTTTTCCCACACTGGGTTTCCTCATTAAACATCTTGTGTTATGGTGTTTCTTTCATGTGGATGTTTTTGATTTTGTTATTTACATTAATTCTTGCATACCGGTATACTGTTACTTTATGTTCTACATATTCAGTTTTAAGAAAAATACATTACCAGTCAGATACTGATTCACCCGCCCCTCTCAGTATCTGTGGGAACCCTAACATTCTACAAGTTGATGCTATGTGATTCTATATGATGATACATGGCTTATTTTGTATGTATTTTTTTATTATTATGAATGCATAATGATGTATGACATGGATTATATATGTATATATTATGATTATGATTATGCACTAAACTATGTAAATGCAAGATGTAATATGTTTATGCTATGCATGAATAACATGTGGTTATGTAGGATGAACATTAAATACAATGCATGACTCTATTATTCTTGGTGTGTCAATATACTCAACTAGATGATGCATGACTACTTGGGATCGAGGATATGAAATGGTCAGGTGGCAGAAGGTAGGAGATATGAAAGTGACGATATTCTTGTGCTATTATTAGCATTTATCTTATTATGGAAAATTTTTGTGACCATCTAGATATGTTTTAGACCTAGATAGCCAGTGTATCATTTGCCTGGAGATAAGAAACTCACAAACAAGGAATGCCCCAATTCACACTAGACTCATGATGTCCTTGGTGATCTCATGTCACCATATCCCTGGACAAGCCATAGTGTTACTAAATAACAATCTACAAGAAGAAATCAGGTAATCATGCCCCATCTGGGCTGCTCTAGTCCGTAAAAGTCCTTCAGAAGCATAGGAAACCAGTATCAAAAAGATCAAATCTAAGAAAAACAAAAACACTTAAAATATAACTATCAATGAAATCTTCCTACCACAGATATTTCTTTCCATGAATGTTAAAGTGTTTGTTTAGGTCACAATGTTTTATCTTGATAAAATAACATATAGCGTGAAGATGCCATATTCATTCTAGAATCTCATTTTGTTCAAAATATTGATTTGGTTGAAGCTCAATGTTGCTCATGTCTCATCTGAAACTGACTCACTCCAATAAATTGATACCTTATTGCAAAGAAAGGTAGAAACTTTATTAAAGATTGGTTATACAAATGAACCTTTATTGTGGATTGTGTGTGAATTAAGGCAGGTATGAAAAAGTGATGCTCCTTACAATATGTGATGCCAATGATCCAAATCCATCAATAGGTCAAGGATTTTCCCAGTTAGAGATAGGGCCTAATTATTATGGGTGAACCAAAAGGTGACAAAGGTTTATTGCAGAAGGTAAAATATCCTTAGGTAGAATAATGACAGGCCATAATGGGTATGGGAAGGTTATTCTGGAATGATAAGATGTGAGTGTGTAAAGTGAAGGGATGATGTAGAATGTTGAAGGAGGGAGGAGCAAAAGTCCCCACACATGGTGTCAGTTACTCGATTTTCACCATGGTACTTGCCCAAGGTGCCACCAAAGTGGTTTTCACCATTAGAATTTTTATTCTTTTTGTGTCACACAAGATGCATGTTAGCCAGCTTTTCATAAAGGTAACAATTTTTTTAATATTTTAGTATTTTTTATATTTTTTACTTTTCTTCTATTTTTGAAGGGATTCTCTAAAGATCTATGTGTATAACTTGCTAAGGTGAATGCTATTGATAAGATCATCACGGGGCTAAAATTTATGAGTAGATAATTGATATTCTCTAGGTCCATAAATTGTTCTGACAATGTATGGGCCAAGACAATTGGGTTCAATCTTACTGTTTCTCTTGATCTTGCTGATTCTTAGGATTTTCTTTGAGAACCAAGTCACCTCAAATGTGTGAGGCTTCACCTTATGATTATAGGTTTGGCTCATGCATTTTTGATATGCATTGAGATGGTTGAAATCATTCTATCTATGCTCATCTAGTAATTCCAAATCCTCTAATCTAGAGACTCTATAATCCTCATAATTGATAAGATCATGCAAGGAGACCCGCAAGGATGGTAACTTGACCTCACTGGCAAAGATAGCTCTGGCACCATAGACAAGTGAGTAGGATGTGGCTCCAATGAAGGTTTTGAAACTTGTATGATAGACTCACAAGGTGAGTTTATTTAATATGTTCCAATAATGACCAATGTCATTGACTATCTTTTTGAGGATATGAGAATCCCCTTCCAAGTGAATTTTTGAAATTGTAAGTTATTTTTCGAACCGGATTGCAAGGAAGGACGTTTCTTCTTCAACCTCATTGTTTGTTTCTTCTCTAAGTATTTTCACCCCTATTTCTAGAATAAGACCATACTCATCTCTTGCCACACACCCAACACCAGACCTCTCAGAGTTTCCTTTTGAGGTGCTATGAAAATTGATTTTGACCCATTTGTCATTTGGTTTTGTTCATATCTCTCTTCTTTGAAGTCTTAGAAGGGGATCAACTTTGCAAGGCTCTTGCCCTATTTGAATTTGATAATGGGCCACTAATATTGAGTTATTTTTTCCACCATGTAGAGAACATATTTTTGAAAATTATGATTGAAGGTGGTAGAATTAACTATTTCAGAGGTAGCTCTCTCCAATCTGGTAAAAAATCTTGTTATCAACTCCTTCTAATCTTGAAAGGTTACTTGGTTTTATTCTTTCCATACTTCTCAAATAAGGAGTAAGGGTGCAATAAAACATATATAAGAATAAATAGAATTTCCTCTATCTAAATTCTAGCTGTAGAAAAGCTCATTTAACTTCAATGGAAGTGGAATTTGCCAACCTAATCTCTACAATGAGAAATACCCACACTTTGTCATGAATTTGCAATGCAACAATAGGTGGTCCAATGTTTCCTCTACCTCTTGACACATTCTACATCTAAGTGGTCCATGGAAACCCAATTTGCATGATCTTTCCCCAGTTAAAACCCACCCCTTAACTGCTAGCCAAGAAAATATTCTAGCCTTCTATATAATTTTTTTTTTTGAAAGATTTAATGTGGCCAAGATTCATCTTCCTAGCCCTTGTTTTGGGAATTGATAGGCTATGTTTACTGAATATTTTCCATTTTTTTTACCTCACCAAAAATTTCATTCATTCCCCCATCGAAAATAATCTTCCTACTTGAAATTAGCTTGTTGAATAATTCCTCCTGAAAAGGTGGAAGGTTTAGATCTTGAACCTCTTTTCATCTCCAATTCTTTAATCTATTCTCCATAAATTTCTCCGTATAGTCACATACTCTACTTCCCCATTTCAACATGGATACATGCTTGGTAAATTTGAATCTCGATCATCCCCAAGGGGTTCATATCCTTGTTATGAGTCCTTCTAGAAATCAGCTCACTCCCCATTCCCAATCCACCATGATATTTGATTTGTTATGACATGTCTATAAGAGACAATTAAATATCAAATAGCAGACCCAATAGGGGGGTTTTGAATGGTGAGGATGCACTCATTTTTTCCATTGTCAAGGTATTTGTTCTTCAAAATAGTTTGAATCCATTTTTGGTTTACTTTGAGAAAATTTCCCATAGAAGCTTGGCTCCCATAGCTTCATTCATTACACTCTAATTTCTTAGTCTAGTTTCCCCATCTTCTTTTACATACTACATGTCCAATGCCACTAAAGGTATTTTGTCTTGTTTCTTCTTTCCATTCCAAAAAAAAATTCCTCATCTTCTAACTAATTTTTTCATCACTTTCCCTAGTATTTTGAAACACATCATTGAAAAAGTTGGAATTGTTGATATCATTGTCTTAAGCATCAATATCCCCCTGAGCATGAACAACCACTTTATTTTCCATCCTTCCAATCTAATTAAATAATTGTCAATAAATCCACTCCATAGATTTGTATTATTACCGTCTGAAAAATAGAGGAATTCCCAAAAAAATCCTAGAAGTGACCTTGGCTTGATCTCTAGCATTCTTGAGATTTCTCTTTGTTTGCTTATATTTGTGTTGAAAAAGTGTATCTCAGACTTATGCCAATTGACTTTTTATCCCAAGATGAGACAAAACCTTTTGAAAGCCTAATTAATGCATTAGCTTCCTTTAGGAATGCTTCACCAAAAAGGAGTTCGCTATCCACAAATTTTTGATGTGTGATCCATTCCATATTGGGGGTGATTTTGACTCTTCTTCACTTACCTTCCAACCTTATTTTAGTTAAGCATTTTCCCAATACATATGCCATAATAATAAAGAGGAAAGGAGAAAGTGGGTCATCTTGTCTTAAAACCCTATTGTTTTGAAAGAAACCTTTAGGATTACCATTCACAAGATTTGCAAATTTTGGGGTGATAATGCAACTCCTTACCCATGCAATCCAATCCTCCCCAAAACCAACTGATGTAGAGGTCCTAGTACCGGTATAGGATAGGTTACCCTAATCCAATAAAACACCAAGGATCCTATCAATCACACAACACTCTCAGGGGTTAAGGAATATCCATTTGACAAGTCTGACATCCCTTTCTTCCAAACAAAAAACTATTGGTACAAGATCTTTTTGATTGACCAATACAAGATCTCTATGGTCAACAATGGTTTGGTCCCTCTTCCAATGAAAAAATGGCTATTTAAGGTTTTATTTGAAGTACCCTAGGTCAGGGAGACCCCTTTAATCATTGGATTCATGTTCCCTCTACTGGTTTGGGTGACTGTTGCAACAAGGCCTACAAAACCTAGTAGCCCTGCCACACTGGTTTTCCACACTTAACTCTATTTATCCAAACGACCAGACAAAAAATACCAGATTTGGATACCCTTTTAGGAGTTACAAAACATATCCTAAGAGTTCTTATCACCAGGGAACACAAGAATCCAAACCCTACTTTGGTTAGGAGACCGATATAGCCCAATTAGGCCTATTTTACAAAGGAGTGTGTAGAAATAGACCTTAAATAACTAAAATAACTCAAGGAATACTCTTAAGACATTGAAAATACACCAATTCCTAGGTCTTAGGCCATGATTAGACCCTTTAGCCGCTGATGTGAGACCTGTTTGCTTAGATTTGTCGGTAGCCACATGGAGTTTCCCACCTTAATGCATCAAACCCTCGCCTCCAACTAGTCCTAACTTGCAAAAGGATTTAAAATCCTAAAATAAATTGGACATACTTGCATCCCCTCAACAACAGTGGACCACCAATGAAGGATCAGCAAGGTCAGGCCATTTCTTTGCAAAACCCTAGGAAAAACTGTTAAATCTAGAACACTTCCAGAAATTTGTCGATTTCTTCCTTGTCTTGGAAAATTAGGATCTCAATATTGATGCATTTGAAAGGTGATTGGCCACTCTAACACATCCCACTAGTATCCTAATTAAAAAATGATTGTACAGTATGACACACCCTATACAATAATGGAATTGCAGGAAAGTGCCAGACATATATTACTTCAATGATGCCAAAGGTTTACAAAGTCATTCTCTCCTCATTCTCTTAATGGTGATTGGGGATGAAATTTTATACCTTCCTCAATGGTTATCAACCACCTTCTAAACTGAGGTAACCATTGGAAGGAAGTTTCTATTTGCAACCAAAAGTTGTCATTAAAAGTTGTCAACAAAGTTGTCAAGTTTGAGCAACTTTTGACATATGTTAAATTGGACTACCTAGAGGTGCTTCAACATGTCCTAAATCTTCCTAAGACATCTATAAAACATAAGCACCTATAAAAATACTCAACCAAATACCCCTAGGCCCATATTCCCATGGTGGCTTATCAATTTGCCAAATCCATGTCATTGGGTAACAAGGTGGGGTTTATTAAAAATAAATCAAACATTAAACAAACAAGACTACCCTATTACATATATTGAAAGGTCACATTCTCATGTGTGTCCTTTAGACTTTATTTCTCTTATTATCTTAGTCATGAGGTGCTCCTGCACCACCAAATCTCTTCAAGACATCTAATAGGAAGTGTTTTTCCACTCTCTCATAAGATTTCCCAATGTCCAACTTAATTAGCATTCTATCCACTTTAGCTCATCTAATTGAATGTATTACTTCATGAGCTACAATTATTCCTTCAACAATTGATCTTTGTGGAACGAACCCACTTTGTTATTTTGAAAAGATGTTACTTAAAAACCTCTTCAATCTATTTACTATGACCTTTGCAATAACCACTAATCTGCTATCATACTAGTATTTGAATCTATAATCAATTTTTTTTAAAATTTAAAGTTGTGACATATTGGAATAGATTACTTTGAACAGTAAGAGAGACATGATAGTGATCTGACCCCAGAAAAGGGATGATGCTAGATTCAAACACCAATGACCTATCTACTCATGGACCAACTAGAAATGATGTAGTGGAGGGAAGGCTATGATAAAAAACAACACAATATAATCAGATTCAAACAAGAATTTTGTCCTTACAGCTCAAATTTACCAACTTTTCTCAATCACCCATCCATCTCCTCGTAGTACTCCAAAATAGGTAAAATGGGCTTATCATTTTGGAAAAGGTCATATCAGAAAACCCTTAAATTTGTCCACATAGACCCACCTTCACTAAATTTACAATAAAATGCTCTAAAATTTATCAAAACACTCCAAATCAAAACAAAAACAAAGTTGATTAATGCATTTAAAAGTTTCAAGTGATTTTAGATTATAGCAGTATAGTATGGACAAGTACAAGAGCTTGCAACAATAGATTAGCAGTAAAAATTGCAGGGAAAGCATGTTATATTAAGGTTTCAACTCACATAATTCATGGTGAGCCTTTTTGCCAAAATTGAAAAGACAATATATATTATCCAACCTCCAAAACCATCCACAATTGACTTTTGAACTTCCCCAAACAAAAAATGACCTTTCACCTTCCTAGTTTGCACTTTTCTAATTTTTTACAATTTTGTAATGACAACTTCTTACAACATTTTTGCAATTTGTGCAACATTTCAAATATAACACCTATGACCTACATTACATAAAGAATGGCATATTATGACCTTATTTGTCTAAAAAAGAGACTCAAACACCTAAAACTACTAAATTACTTCGTTTGACCAAATTTACAGAATAGGATCTTGATGCCCTTGCACCATACTCCCGACCTAGAAAAGACCTCAAGTCCCTTTGAGGATCATATGGAATTAGAGTATTTTTTAACTCTACTTGTCCTTGTCTTCTAAATTTCCTTCCATCAGGTGGTCCCTTCTCATGATTGAGGTATTGAAGATTAGCTTTATTCCTGGCATGCTTGAATTGCCCAACATCTTGCTTCACCTCCACTTAATGTTTCAGGTTCTCTACCCTTGGTGCTACTATCTTGAAAGGTTCATTAACCACTTTATTTACATATCCCAACTATCCACTACCCTCTTGTGAAAGTAAAGGACAATCTACTACCCCTACTATGATTATTATGTTTCCTTAACCCAACTTGCAGCTGCTCACACAAATGGTTCTTAGTGTTCCCTTGGTCTACCTTTGGTGTCAATGCATTTCCTCTAACCTTCAACTCTTAAGCATCCTTCATGCTTACTATTTTGATATCTTCAAACATAGGAGTGGCTGCAAACTCCATCTCCTTCTCACCCTCGAGCTTCGCAACATCTTTCTTGCCAGTTATGATCACTTTTGCTAGCTTGGACTATTTTCTGACATCCTTCTTCATTGGTGTTAGTTTGAAAGTAATACCATCCTTCCTAATGGTGTAGGTAATCTCTCTACCATCATAAAGGTATTTCCTATCAAATTTCCATGGCCTTCCAAGCAATAGATGGCAACAATCCATGGGCAAAACATCACAAAGAACCCTATCCTTATATCTTCCAATATGAAAATCAACATAGGCTTGTTAATTTACCAAAAGTGTCTGATTATCATTTACCCAAGATGCTCTGTATGGTGCTTCATGAGGAATTATTTCTAGCTTCAGTTTATCTACCATCTCTCTAAACACAATATTGTCAGTGGAACTACAATCTATCACTACCTTGCATACTTTACCTTTAAATCTGCATGTGGTCCTCAACAAGCTCCTTCTTTGAGTCATCACCTTCTCCTTAGATTCTTTCAAAGGTGTTCTTCTCAGCATCAATGATTCTCCTACTTCTAGAGTAACAACATGACTTGGATAATTGACACTCTCACCTCCATCTTCTTGCGTAATTTGGACTCTTTTCAACTCTTTTTTAACCACTAGTTGATGTAGATCCTTGTCTCTCAACACACTTGAATGATGGGTGTCCAAACACTTGAAAGTTATAGCATCTACCTGAAAATGAATTAGAATTCCTACCTCCACCAAATCTCCCTCTTGTGCATCTACCTCTGAAATCTGCACCTTTCTCTTGACTTTTGTTTGCATCTTCTTGGTTTTAATTTAATTTTCGTGAATTAGAAAATGTTCCTCTACCTATAAGGGTGCTGCCTCTTCCTCTGCTCAACTTATCTTGTCTTCTTTTCATCTTTTACTCCACTCTTATTGCCATTTGATAACATTCTTCAACTGTCTTTGGATTTGCCACCACTAGTTCATCTTGAATGTTAAACCTAATTCCACCAAGGTATCTAGCAACCTTTTCAACTTCATCTTCCATCCTTCCTGACCTTATTCTCAACTTGTAGAATTCATCAGTATAAGTGTTAACATCTAAATCCATTTGTTTTAGACCTCGAACTTTTTTATACAATTGAACTTCATAATCCTTAGGAATAAACTTACCTTTAAGTTTAGCAAGCATTTTGTCCCAAGAAACTATCTTTTCTTTACCTCTCTTTCTCCTTTTTAGTTTGTTCATAGTCCCACCATAATAATGCATGTTCTTTCAGCTTTGTCTTTTCTATCTTGACTAGCAGCTCATCAAGAACATCTTCATATTCAAAGTGATTGTCCATAGCTACAATCCAATCTAGAAGCTCTTCATCATCCAAATTCCCTCCATAGATAGGAAAATCAAATTTAATTGTATTTTTATCACCTTTAACTTCTTTGTGAAGTCTGATTTTCCTTTGTTCCTTAGGGTCCATGATGCAGAGGCCTCCCGAAAGTCTTAGTGACAAGCCAAAACAAGGTTAGGCTAGTGACCCTTCAACTACTCACAAGGGCCCTGCAACGAAGGAATCTATACCTTGGATGAAACTACACACACATTCCCTATTCTTAGGTCTACTCAAGATGAGTAACAGGCTTGAACTCTTCAAACAGGCTTCACCTATAAGATGAGTAAAAGGCTTCAACTCTTCAAACAGGCTTTACCGGTGCTCCCTACTCCTTGAGATTTTGTAGTTGACCAACACATAACATATATGACCTCTTTCTAGTACTTGTTTTGATCTTGGGCATTAAATCCTTATACCTCCTTTGTAAACCTACCCCTCTGATTAGTAGCCCTTCTAGACCTATGTTTTGGCCTTAGCTCAAAAATATTCCACACACCCATACAAACAACTTAGCATTTTGGACACCCTTTAGGAAGATATACTGATCCTCAAAATTTTCCAGTCAAATCTACAAATATAAGGTCTACTCCCTTTAGATGCTAAGAGACCTATATGGGTAATTAGCCCTATTTTCTAAAGAAACTACCTCTACCAGTAGACCAAATGAAAAATAAACCTAATAATCATGTGGGGGGTAGTCATAAAATTCTAATTCCACGGTTGCATGCCTGGAATCCATCTCTAAGACAAAATATGATGATTGTCCTAAAACTTGTCCTAGGTAGTCACATAGAGATGCCTACCTAATTCTAGTCATTTCTCCACACAACAAAATATTCCCTGCAAAAAACCATGAAAAAAATAAAATACAAAGGCTTATCCTGCATCCCTCCAAAGGAAGAGTCTTCTAATAGACCGGAGTACAAGAAAACGCCATTTTGGTTCAAAACCCTCTCCAAACCCTAAATTTTTGGGTTACAGTCAGTAGAATGAAGGTTTCTCTCTTCTCCCAAACAATTAAGACCTCATAGCACCACCAATAGAAAGATAATTCATCTCCCTATCTACGATTCTACTCCATGGATTGTGGGGTTCCAATCAATCCGTACAGTCATGTACAACACTTGCAAACTTAGAATTTTTGGGAAAACTGAATTGTTTTGAGTATTATTGCTTCATAAACTCCAACTCCAACAACAAAAACCTTGGGAATCAATCCCACAAGGATTATACAAATATCCAATAGTTTCCTACCAAATTTGGAGTAGGTTGGAGCCATTAAAAGGCTTTCCCAACCAATTTACAAAAAGTTGCACTTTTGCACTCAAAAGTTGCATTTTTGCAATTTTTCTCACAAAGTTGTCACACTTCCTAAGGTTGGGATCCATACACATGGACCAACCAAACACACACAAAACATCTATAAAACCTATTAAACATGAATCTAAACAATCGACTGCACCCTTTTACCACATTGTCCCAATTGGCTTCTCAAATTGCCTAATTGGTGACATGGGCTTACATGGTGGGGTTTATTTGTATACATGAAACACAAGACACACTAAGACATCCTAATGGTCCTATTCTTCATCCTCAGGGTCATGAATAGATTTTTGATGAGGTTCTCTTGCACCATACTCCCCGGGAGAAGAGATCTCAAGCCCACTTGAGATCAGAGTTTGTAAATCTACACCATGATTGGATATTTTCTCACTTGTCATCCAAACTACCTTAGAATCTAGTTTATCCTGCCAAGCCATGAAGTACTCAATGTACTCCTTGTTCCTTGTCTTCTTTGTGACTCTAGTGTCAACCACTTTTCTCAACTTAGGTGATTCCTGCCTTGGAATGTCATTGTCTGCTGCAACCTATATTGGTTTCTCTTCTTTATTATCAGTACCTTTGAAAAGTGTAAGATCACACATATTAAAGGTGGGTGATAATCCAAGATCAGGAGGAATTTGGATCTCATGGGCATTATGTCCACACTTCTTCAATATCTGACATGGTCCAATCTTTCTCTGCATGAGTTTGGTGTATTTGCCTTTCGGTAGTCTCTCCTTCTTCAAATGTACCCATACCAAAACCCCAAAATTAAACTGTACATATATCTTCTTCTTATCAACATGAGCTTTATAATTCACTACAAATTGTTGGAGACTTGACTTGACTTGGTCATGAACCTCTTTAATGCCTGATGTAAAGGCTTCACCATCTGCACTAATGGCTTCTTCTTTGGGTAAATCTCTTAACTCCAACACTCCCCTTGGGTGTATGCCATAAGCAATCTAAAAAGAATATTTACCGGTACTCCTATTTATAGTGTCATTGTATGATAATTCTTCCTATGACAAAATGTTATCCCACTTCTTTCCATGTTGCCTTGTTAAACACCTTAATAGGTTTCCCAATGACCTATTGACAACTTTAGTTTGCCCATCTGTTTGAGGATGGTAAGCTAATGAGAAACATAGGTTAGTTCCCAACTTCTTCCAAAGAGTCCTCCAAAAGTGACCTATGAACTTCACATCTCTGTCTGAAATAATGTTTAGGGGAAATCCGTGTATCCGGACTATCTCTTTGAAGAATAGGTCTGCAACATATGATGCATAACAAGAAGTCTTACATGGCAAGAAATGAGTCATTTTACTAAACCTGTCCACTACTACAAAGACACTATCAAATCCTCTCCTTTTTCTAGGCAAACCCAACACAAAGTCCATACTTATGCTATCCCATGGCCTAGAAGGAATGGGTAAAGGTTGATACAAACCTACATTTGTAGACTTCCCTTTGGCTTTCTGACATATGACACATGTTTCCACAAACTTTCTCACATATTTCTCCAATTGAGGCCAAAAATAATGTCTCTTCACAAGGTCTAGGGTCTTGTCAAGACCAAAATGACTTGCCATGGCTCCATAATGCTTCTCCCTAATAATATTTAACCTCATGGAACATTTAGGGATACACAACTTCACTCCCTTGAATAACAATCCATCTTGTATCAAAAACTCAGAAAAATCAATATGATACTGGTCACTCAAAGTTTCACCTACCTTGTATATTTCTCCAAAATATTCATTAGCAACATACATACTCTTCAAGGAATCAATACCAATACTCTCCATCCTAATTTCGTTTATAGTCAAGACTCTTCTGATCAAATCATCTGCAACTTTTTTCTTAACTCCCTTCTCATGTTTGAGGGTAAATGTGAAAGCTTGTAGGGTCTCTACCCACTTCATATGCCAGTGATTTAGCTTCTCTTGGTTATTTATGAAACTGAGTGCCTGATTATCAATAAACACTATGAACTCCTTGGGCAATAAATAGGGCCTCCACTTCTTGAAAGACTGTACTAGAGAATACATCTCTAAGTCATAAGGTGAGTATCTTTTCTTAGCATCATTTAGCTTTTCATTGAAAAAAGAAATAGGCCTTCCTTCTTGACTGAGTACTACTCCAATATCCATGTGGCTTGCATCACATTCCACCTAAAATATCTTATTGAAGTCCGGTAAGGGAAGGACTGGTTGTTCTGCAACCTTCTTCTTCAATGTCTAAAATGAATCATCTGCCTCTTTGGTCCAACTGAACCTGCACTTTTGTCCTCCCTTTATGGTGTCAATCATGGGTGCACAAATATGACTAAATCTTCTTATGAACTTCCTATATAAATTTGCTAAACCATGGAAACTTCAGACATAATTCATAGTTCTAGGTGTAGGCCAAGACATTATTGCACTCACCTTCTCTTGATCCATTTTCAACTCACCTTGTGAGATTACAAAACCGCAGTAGATGATCTCTTCTTGCATGAACAAACGCTTCTCCAGATTGAACATTAGTTGCTCTTCATGTAACCTCTTGAGAGCCATATCTATGTGGTTGAGGTGTTCTTCCCTTGAGTGACTGAAGATCAAGATAGCATCTGAGTACACTATGACAAATTTTCCTATGAATTCCACCAAGAATTCACTCATTAACCTCATAAAGGTACTAGGTGCATTGGATAACCCAAATGGTATGACTTTCCATTCATATAACCCCTCATTATTTTTAAAGGTTGTTTTCCATTCATCCCTTGGCCTTATTCTAATATGATGATATCCACTTTTTAGATCCATTTTTGTAAAATATTTAGTACTCCCTAAGCAATCAAGAAAATCCTCTATTCTAGGGATTGGGAACCTATACCTTATGGTTATCTTGTTGATGGCTAATGAGTCTTTACAAAGCCTCCAAGTGCCTTCTTTCTTGGGTGCAAGGAATACCGGTACTGCACATGGGCTTAGACTTTTACTGATCAACCCTGATTCTAGCAACTCTTCAATCTGCCTTGCCATTTCTACATTTTGGTCTGGGGTGAGCTTGTAGGCTGTTTTGTTTGGCAATGTAGATCCAGGGATCAGATATATGCAATGACTGATGTCCCTTACCGGTGGTAGGGACCTTGGCATTCCATCTGAGATAATGCCTTGATCTTTATCAAGCAACTGTTTAACTGTCGGGTCTATGTGCTTTAGTCCTCCTTCTTTCTCTTCTACAAACTGCACTTTCCTTGTCACATTGGGACTAGGCATGAGGGCATAGCAAATTGCACCCTTCTTTGCAATCTCCTTCATGAACTGTTTACCTTCTACTATCAGCACTCTTGTATCCTTCCCTTTTGATTCCATCTCTTCCTCTATCAGAGGCAAGAGTTCTATCACCTTACCATCCTTGGTGATTGAATAGGTGTTTCTCAACCCATCATGATGAGCTTTGAAGTCATCATGCCATGGTCTCCCAAACAAAATATGGCATGCATCCATTTTGGCTATGTCAAATAGAAATCTATCCTTGTAAGATCCAATCTGAAACTCCACCCAAGCCTACTCTTCCACCAGTGCTTTCTCACCTTGGGTGAGCCATGAAACCTTATAGGGATAAGGGTGAGGCAACTTCCTAAGTTTAAGATTTTCTACCATTTCAAGTGATACAAAATTTTCAGAGGAATCAGAGCCTATCAGAACCTTGCATACCTTTTCTCCTGCCTTGCAAGTGGTTTTGAAAAGAGATTTCTTTTGTGTAGGCTCCTTGTCAGGTACTTTCATGGTGGTTACTGCTCTCCTCATCATCAAATCCTCTCCTATTTCTGGATATCCATAAATATCAGGAGCATTAACACTTTGATAAGTGCTTGCACTTGCTACACTTTGACAATCAGATTCCTGCACCAAATTGCTTCTCCTCTCTCCCATGGAGCTAGAAGCCTTCTTTGAACACCTATTGGCCATATGCCCTTCTTGATTATAGTTGTAGCACCTAGGAGGTCCTCTGCCTGGGGATCTCCCTCTGGAGGGTGGTCTTCTCCCCCTAAATCTTCCTCTTGGATCGTAGCTTCCTCCTTGGTTGTAACTGATCTCTCCTCTATTGCCTTCTTGATTAGAGTCTCTCTAATAACCAAAATCATTTCCTCTACCTCTGAAAGGTCCCCTTCCTCTTCTCTGTTGTCTCCCTTTACCTCTGCCATTCTGATCCTTCTTTCTCTTCAACTTCTCCTCCACCTTGAGTGCCAATTGAAAACACTTTTGGACTGTCTCTGGGGTGTGGAGATTCAAGTCTTTTTGAATTGTAAATCTCAACCCATTTAGATAGCTACCACCTTCTCATCTTCACTCTCTTTCACCTTAGTTCTCACACATAACTTCATGAACTCCTCAATATAGGAACTCATGTCCATCTCCTTTTGTTTCAAATTATGTCTCCTCCTATGCAATTGGATATTGTAATCCATTGGGACATAGGTTTATTTCACCAAAGATATCATCTTCTTCCATGTAGCTACTCTTTTCTTTCCCTCTTTCACCCTGACATCTTGGTTGAAAGTCCACAAAGTTAGTGCAGCCCCTTTCATCTTGGATTGGGCCATCTTCACCCTTTGGTTGTCCAATATGTCTTCAATTTTTTTAAAAAATTTCAAGGAGTCTATCCACTCCATCACGATGTCAAGCTCCATCTTGCCTACAAATACTGGCAGATCCGTCTTCACATCCATTGTTCTCCTTTCCATGGACTTGAGGACACTCATGAGGGGTTTCTGGTCTATAGGTACATCTAGTTCTTCCTGCATAGGGATCTCCTCTTCATCCCCTTCTTCTCCAGAGTCTTTCTCTCCCCTCTCCACTCTGTCCTTCAACTGGTCCATCTTATTTCTTAATGCCTGATTCTCAGCCCTGACTGCTCTGCTCTCTGCCCTTTGCTTCTTCACTAGGACATTCAATTTTGCATTGGTCATTCTTGAAGGTTCCTCATGGGACCCTTCTTCTTCTGACGTCTTTTCTTCTCCTTCTCTTCCAAAGGACACTCCTTTTCTCTGATACCACTTGATGCAGAGGCCTCCCCAAATTCTTAGTGACAAAAACAAACAAGGCTAGGTTAGTGACCCTTCAACTACTCACAAGGGCCTTGCAAGGAAGGACTCTACACCTTGGATGAAACTACACACACATTCCCTAGTCTTAGGCCTACTAAAGATGAGTAATAGGCTTCAAATCTTCAAACAGGCTTTATCGGTGATCCCTACTCCTTGAGATTTTGTAGTTGGCCAACACATAACATCTAAGACCTCTTTCAAGTACTGGGTTTGATCTTGGGCATCAAATCCTTATACCTCCTTTCTAAACCTACCCCTCCAGTTAGTAGCCCTTCTAGATTGGTGTTTTGGCCTTAAATAAAAAATATTCCACACACCCATATGAAAAACTTAGCATTTTAGACACCCTTTTAGAAGATATACTGATCCCCAAAATTGTTTGGTCAGATCTACAAATATAAGGTTTGCTCCCTTTAGATGCTAAGAGACCTATAGGGGTACTTAGCCCTATTTTCCAAAGCAACTACCTCTACTGATAAACCAAATGAAAAATAAACTGAATAGGCATGTGGGGGGTAGTGAGAAAATTATAATTCTAGGGTTGCATGTCTGGAATCCATCGTTAAGACAAAATATGATGACTATCCTAAAACTTGTCCTAGGTAGTCACATAGAGATGCCTACCTAATTCTGTTAATTTCTCCACACAACAAAATCTTCCCTGCAAAAAAAAATGAAAACACTAAAATAAAAAGGCTTATCCTACATCCCTCCAAAGGAAGAGTCTTCAAATGGACTGAAGTGCAAGCTAAAGCCATTTTGGTTCAAAACCCTCTCCAAACCCTAAATTTTTGGGTTACAGTCAGTAGAATGAAGGTTTCTCTCTACTCCTGAACAATTAAGACCTTAGACAACCACCAAAATAAATATAATTCATCTCCCTATGTACTCCATGGATGGTGGGGTTCCAATCAATCCGTACAATCACATACAACACTTGCAAACTCAGAATTTCTAGGAAAACTAAATTGTTTTGAGTAATATTGCTTCATAAACTCCAACTCCAATAACAACAACCTTTGGAATCGATCCCACAAGGATTATATAACTCTCCAATGGTTTCCTACCAAATTTGGAGTAGGTTGGAGCCGTTGAAAGTCTTCCCCAACCGATTTACAAAAAGTTGCACTTTTGCACTCAAAAGTTGCATTTTTGCAATTTTGGTCACAAGGTTGTCATACTTCCTAAGGTTGGGATCCACACACACGGATGAAAAAAACACACACAATTTTTTTCTAAAACCTATTAAGCATGAATCTAAACCATCTACTACCTCTTTTTACCACATGGTCGCAATTGGCTTCTCAAATTGCCTAATTGGTGACATGGGCTTACATGGTGGGGTTTATTTGCATACATGAAACACAAGACACACTAAGACATAATAATGGTCCTATTTTTCATCCTCAGGGTCATGAATATCTTGTTGATGAGGTGGTCCCACACTAGTCCAATTGCTCTTCGTTTCTTTCATTTCCCCCTTCTCCCTTTTCTTCCTCGGATTCATTTTTATCATTTGATACCATACCTCTTTTTTTATTAGATTCAAGGGTAGAAAACCTTTCTAACACAACATTATAAGACTCTATTATATTTCTCTTTTAACTCCTACAAATCTCTACCAGTGCCACTAGTCTTAGGAGGTATCTTGACCTTTCAACTTCCAACCTTCCTCTTACTCAAATTTCAACCAATCTCCTCCAAGAGACCTAATCCCTAAGCTCTAATACTAATTGATGTAGTGTAGGGAAGTATATGATCCAAATTGACAAAACATAATAATATTCAAACAAGAATTTTGTCCTCATATCTCAAATTTACCAACTTTGCTCAATCCCACATCCATCTCCTAGTAGTACTCCAAAATAGGTAAAATGGGCTTATCTTTTGGAAAAAAATTTATCAAGACAAAAGGTTCATAGTTTTAAATACCCATTAAGGCCTTATAAAACATATATTAAATTGAAGGAGGATTGTTTTGGAAAGTGTGGTTCTAAAATTGATTGTCCCATTTTGAGATTAAGACTAATTAACCCTCCCTTTTAGGACTGGTCAAAAGTTTTCCTTTCTCTGACACTATCTTAACAAATTGAAACTATATTTAGATTCTCTTTTTGGATTTTTAAATAATATTTCAAAATGGCATAGTGTTCGTTGGAACATGTCACTCAATATTGGGGTTTTCTCATTGTGCTAGGGCTCAATTAGCCCACTTTTACAAAGAAACCTATCTCCAATCACTTCACCAACTAAAAAAAAATATCAAGCCTTCTCCATAGGTCTCAAATTTCCCAAATCACTAGGTTTAAAGCTGAGGAACCTCCATTAAGTCACCAATTAAGAAAACCCTCATTTTAGTCTTTTCCTAGGAGGGTTTATTGAAAATGACTACTCCAGACCTTCTCTTGACTTGCCACCACTGTAAACACACCTAAATATACATGCACATGCTCAAAAGTCCATCCTCTAAGCCTTGGTCACACTGTTTCATCAAACACTCTCCCTAAAGCGCCTTTTTTAACTAAAAAATACATTAAATTCTCAACTAGGGCATCAACCCAGACCCTCAAGTGACCAAGTCCCTACTCACAAAGGTATTCAAATACTTATTTAATACTATAATGGGAACATTCCACTCAGTTACAAGGGATAGAATAGGCAGATGGGCCAATTTCATAATTTAAATTCACAAAACCGTTAAATTTGTCCACACAGACCTGCCTTAACTAAATTTGCAATAAAATGCTCCAAATATTATGAAAAGAATCCAAATCAAAACTATTTTTTTTTTAATTAATTCCTTTAATAATTTCAAATGATTTAAGATCATAACCATATAGCAAGGACAATTATAGGAGCCTGCAACAACATAGTACCAATGAAAAATGCAGGGAAAGCATGTTATATTAAGGTTTTAACTCACATATTTCATAGCCAACACATTTTCCAACATTCACAAAGCCAATATATACATTATCAAACCTCTAAAATCGTCCATAACTAACTTTTGAACTTCACAAAACAAAGAATGACCTTTCACCTTCCTAGTTTGCACTTCTACAAATTTTTGCAATTTTGTAATGGCAACTTTTATAATATTTTGCAATTTGTGCAACATTTGTAATATAACAAATGGTCTAATATGACCTTATTTGTTTAAAAAATAGACTCAAACACCTAAAAATACTAAATGACTTCATTTGACCATATTTGCACAATAGGAGCTTGGTTCCCTTTCACCAACAAAGAATCTATCTAATTTCTTAGTAATATGATCTTTACCTTTTCTAGTGTTTGTCCAAGTGAAAGTCCTATTCTTAGGAATGATTTCTGGAAGGCCATTCTTCAAAAAAAAAATTGGAATTCTCTTTTCACCAACCCAATTCTACTTGAACCTTCTCTCTTATCAACAATTTCCAAAGTAGCATTAAAATAACCCAAATTATTATCTCTAATTGTTCATTCAAACTTAGAAATTCTAAAACTTGAAACCAAGTTTTTTCCTTATCCCTAATCTTAGTTAGGTTATACATATCAATCAAAACATATTCCAATCCACTCATAAGAGAAAAAATCTTAATCGTTTGTCAATTATTTGAATGGTTTTCACTTATTAAATGCATTATATTCATATTCCATAAAATTCAAATCTCTCATGCAGCTCCATCTATTTCTACAAACTAACATTTTCACCTCCCCAACATTTTGGATAGAGCATCTGAACCATCCTTACTTATTTTAGTCTCTTGTATAAAAAATGCATCTTCTTTCAATTGATCAAGGAATCTCTTAATCAACCATCTCTTGTAAGGGGCATTATAACCCTTGACACTCCATGTTAATATTTTCATGATTCTTTGAGAAGGGAGGACTCCTTCCTACTAAATGTTTTTTTTCTAGACCTTTGGTGTGCCCAATAACCTCCAATTTCACCCAATTAGGATTTCTACCTCTAGCCATTCTCCCCAGCTTTGCATTTATCTATCTCAAAATTTTATTGATTAATAGTTCTCTTGTCTTTTATGGCTTACTACCCTTCCATCCCCCAATCATCTTCCCTCTCTCAGGATTCCCATTCGAAGCCTACCTCTTCGTCCTCCTCACTTCTCTCAAGTTTGAAAATATAATTCTCACTATTCTTCTCTCTATGTTTCAATGGTGATTCTTGGATATCTTTAAACCTAAGTGCTACTTGAGTCCCTTCATGTTGACCATTCTCCTTCTAAATCGAAACCTCTTACATTTTTTTCTATCTTACATGCCTGACACTAGAATAGCCCCGTCAACTTTAGTTAGAGACTCACGCACAAGGTTTGTAATTTCATTACTGCATTGAATATCAAAACTTAACTTGTGCATCAACCTTTGATAATCCCTATTTCCTATATCTACTCTCGAGTCTTCTCTTCTTGAAACTGTCTGCCACTCATCTTTTGAAGCAATTTTCTAGTTTTTTCCTATTGAGGCATATTTTTGGGTCTTCATACACCCTTCCTCATATAAACTTATTAAATATTTTTTCACAAGATCGGAGGCTCAACTTTAAACTTACCTTTCCCACCAAGTCCCCCCTCTCACACATATATTTGAATCCTTCTCTATATCCCTCTAAGTTTTCAATTCCTAGTGATGGCTATGGTTTGATGCCTCAATAATTATATTGGTTAAATCTACTATTGTAGGGCTTATCCCTTTCAAACCCACACATTCCCCTTCTATGTGATCAACCCCTTTGCAAGTTCAACAATGATCAAGGACTTCCTCAACCATACTTTATTGCTTTTATATCCCTAGATTAGTTCAAATTTTAATGTAATTGGGAAGGGAATTTTTTTTTCCAACTGATACATGCTCATGCCCTTCATATCAATAGCTTCTTTAATAAAGAAACTTAGCTTATTCCCTATTAGTTGAAGAGTATCCTAATCCCAGTATTCTCTAGGGAGATTATAGTCTTAGCCAAATAGGGATTTCATCTATTATTGTTTTAGTTGGGTCAAAGTTTGGCTCCCGCTCTTTAACAAATAAACCTAATCCACCCATGAAAAAAGGTCCATTGTTGAGCACCCAGTAATTTAGAATATTCTCCTATGACCATGTAAAAACCATTCAATATGTCCTTCAGATCACAATGGAAATACCATGTCTCAACACACCATTTTTTGACCCAACTAAAAGTTGGCCATTCTCCTACCCACATAATAAGAAAGGTTGTTTCTCTAAAATAGGATAATTTCTCCTTTCATTATTGTGAATCCAAAGAAAAATAATAATTCTATTTTTTAGGTGATGAAGGACATAACTTTTTTCTTTCATCTCTTTTCAGTGGCTCCTTTGGTTTTCATTCTTTGGAAAAAACCCACTTTCTATCCTCCTTAGCCTTAGCTATTTTTCTCTAGAAATGAGGGCAAAAAAGTTATCTCCTCCCTCTAGCTTTGGGATATCTTTGTGAGTCAAAGAAAACTCCATGTCTATTGTTGTATTGGAATCCACCCATCTTTTCATCCTCACATGCCTATCTTGGTGGCTTCCAATCTCTATCTCTATTCTATAAAAAACATCATTCATTTTCCCACTACCATTTGTTGCCATGGACACCAAAATTTCACCTTAACCCTAAATTGCTCTTATACATATTTGAATATCTTCATTTTTTTGAGATAATACAATTTATTCATTATACCTTTTATTTTGTGGTTCTTTCTTTGTATATTGATCTTACCATTGTCTCTTGGGACTTTTGTACATTACCAAATAATATTTTGTCTTTGCTAATTAACGTTCATATTTATTTAATCATTTCACATTTAAATCAAACTTGTATTATTTTATAGGGAAGAAAAGGGAAATCAAGGTCCAATAGGTTGTGTTTGAGTGTCAAGAGATGATAATGGTGGGTTTATTTGGTGGTGTTGCTCCCATTGGGAAGTGGGAACAATTACCTTGCTAAAGATAGTGCTTCTTGCCATGGTTTGAACATGTCCTATCAATTGAATTACAAAAATATTTGGCTCAAATGGGATTCTAAGAATATAATTCAATGCCTTAAGGGGTCCCAATGTCCTTCATGGACTATCCAAAGTTGGATAATTGAAGCCATCAAGATTATTGATTCTTTTCATAATTGTATCACTTCCCATGCTTTAAGGCAAGCCAATTGTGTTGCTAATTATTTTCCTAAAGTCATGGTCCCAATTATGGACTAAGGAGGATATATATTGCCATCAAAAGTTGTGGATTTGATGGTGTATGTCAAGATACATTCTTATGTGGGAAGCATTGATTAATTGATATGGTTAACTCCTTGCATTGTATCTTTTGTGGCAAATCTCCCGACTCCCATGATTTATGGGTGTTTTTCTTACTTGTTGGGAATTGCAGTTTTTATTTTCCTCAATCTCTGGTTACTAGTGTGAATTGTAGAGATTGTATTAGGGGGGAAATAGGAACTATCTTGATCCAATTAACTATGAAGGGGTGAAGAAGAATGCTACTATCTAGTAGATTTTGCAAAAAGGGGATGTTACTCCTTACCTAGAAAGGCTTCATGGGGATGACCAAAGATTTTTTCAAGGGATAGAAGGAGACCTATGTCTCTATGTATGGAAAGAAGGTTGACCTCACGAAAGACCTTATCTATGAGATTACTCCCATGCCAATGGATGGTAAGAAGGTCTTCAGATACAGAAAGACCTCAGAGGAAGCAATGCAAAAATTCCCTAAAGGAAAAGAGGTAAAGCATCCAATTAGGAAGCCAAAGAGTTTCTTTAAAATGGGCTCCATCAAACCCCTTTTGGTTGTCATCCTTAAGGTACTTATGTTACATTTCTCCCTTGATAGCCTCTTTACTAATATTTTTTGGCATCATTTTGTGTTGGTTACTCATTTCATATATAAGGATATGATTTATTTTCCTTTTTATCCTTTATCTTCTTTGAATGAGGGTATTAGAGATTCTAAGAAGAACCCTAAAAGCTCTATTCTGTACGAAGGTCTTATTATTCTTATAATGGAGCACATTAATTCTCTGCCCTCCCCCTCTAAGAGTAAGCTTGAGATTTCTAAGGATTCAACCCCCTCGAATGATGAGAACTCAAAGTTTATTGTGTCAAAGGATAAGTGGTCAGATATTGATAAGGATTCTAAGACTAGGTTTGGAATCAAATGGGAGAAGTCGAGCTATAGCAGAAGTCTAAAGAGAGGCAAAATGAAAAAGTCCTCTCCTATTTCCTCTCACTCTAAAGAATAGAGTTACTGCCACTCAAAGATTCTCTAGATGATTTTGTGGAGGCTTCTAAGGATAGAGGTGGTAGATAGCCATCTCCTCAACAATTGAACATAGAGTCCCCCATCTCAACTTGGATAATGAGACTCATGATGATGCCCTAGGTCTTGGTAGGGATGTGACGATGGACTCTTTTAAACTGCACAAATGGTATTTCCATGAAATCAAATAGATGAGCCTTAAGATAAGGTCTATTCAAGCTAGGCTGGATGAGGGTGTAGAACATGGTGAGTCGGGGTGAATAAAGAAGGCAAAAATATGGTTGTGTCTCTTCAAAATATTGTGACAGATTTAGCTAGTTTGAAATCAGATTATGAAGGGTGTATTCTTGCCTTGGAAACAAAAATGGAGTCCATATTAATGCTAACCTGGTTAAGTTGATCAAGTTTAGCCATAATGTGATTAAAGGGTCTACAAGCAGTATGAGGATTTTTGTTGACAAATTCAGAAGACTACAACAAGGTAATCCTTAATCTATCGATCTAGAGGACAAAGGTAATGAGGATGGTGTTGAAGAGGGCAAAGGGCCATTCACCTGTACCACAAGCCATCTCAAAAATGTTTTTGATCAGTTGGTGAAGGATTTGCAGGATATTAAGAAGCTTCCTTAGAAGGCTTTCAAGCATGAGGCTGAACTCTTAAAGGTAAAGTAACTTCTTTCTTGTGTTTTTTTCTTGTCTTATCCTGGTGCCTTATTTTTGTCTAGTCTCTTTCCTATAACTTTTGTTTAGTTGTTATGTTTGAGTTGTTTTGCTAATGTTTTTCTATGACAACTTTTTGTATGTAGGGTTTCAGGTTCCTTCAAAACCTATTTGATCCTTTAATAAAAAATTGTATTATTTTAGTTATAATTTTGAATATTTGAATTAGCAAATTCAAACTTATATACACTTATGTAGATAATATTTAATTTATCTAGTCCAATTTAATAAAATTGAACTTTTATTTACTATGGTATGGCCACAGATGCACTTGTAAGATCAACAAGTTAACTTTTGCATAACAACTATGAAGACTCCAAGTTAAGAGAGAAAAATTTAGCTAACTAATGCTCCTCTATGTTTGAATTTTCTAATAGATTTATGTCTAGAATTGAAATAAATCACTTCCTAAGGTTATAATTAAAAACCATTTCCAAAAATAAATGATAATCGATTTTAGATTATTATATAGTACATCATCAATACCTTCACATAGAATGATATTTTAAAATCTTTCACATTGACAAGCTTCTTTGCAAGATTGTCATTTCATGATTTTATTTTATTTCAACTAAGTTTTTACATAAGTATTAATTATTAATTATGAATGTCATTCAAATTTATTATTTGAAATATCTCTAATCCAATATTAGTTGTAAAAAATAAAAGTATTAAAATTTATGTTAACACAATATATAAAAAATAAAATAAAATAAAACAAACTTATATCTTATGAAAGAAAATTAATAGTGAAAACAATCAACTTATCTTCATAACTCCATAAAAGTAATTATGGACTTTTTTTATCTGTTATTATTTGTATATAACTTTTATTTACCATAGTATGTTCATAAATGCACTTTGAACATTAATAAGCTAACTTTTGCATAACAAATATCTAGATGCCAAATTAAAATAAAATAAAAAAATACATGCCATTATTATTTTGAAATATAAATAAAATTCTAGATAATTTTACATTGAGAACTCTTTTTGAAAGGTTGCTAAGGTCATGATTTTATTTTAGATTCAAAATTCAAGCTAAAATATTTGATTTTATGAATTTGTGAAGAATAATTAAATAGAAACAAGAACATTTATACTAATTTATAATCATTTTTTATAAGTGTCATTAACTTTATTATTTCCAATATCTTTATTAAAATATTAATTGTGAAAATAAAAAATCAAATTACAGTTTATATTAAGAAAGTGTATAAAAATTAAAAAAACTAAAACAAACCTAAGAGAAAATTAATGATGAAAAAATGGCCTCATCTTTATAGCTCCATAAAAATAATTGGAGGCTTTATTTATCTATTCTTAATTCCATTTTACTATCAAAATAGATTCTACTTATTTTAAGCTTTTTCTTTTAAGCGAATTTTTCATTTGCTGACAAATGCTCTACTGATTTTCCATCTGCTGACAAATGCTCTACTGATTTTTAAAAACAAAGAAGACATATCAAGAAGACTCTTTATTCAAGGGTCATTGACAATATCATAGCCCACACTCAATAATCCTTCAACTAAAATAGCCATGTCACCCCCTAGAGGGCACCCGTTTTTTTGCCTTTGTCTAGAAATTAACCCAAAGAGGATTGCTCCTCAATTGAGTAGTTATCTTGGGAGATGTATGGTGAGTATTCTTGTGGGTGGATTCTTCCCCACCCTTGCAATATGATATTTCCAATGTATGGCAACTGACTCGGCTCAAAGTTTCTACTTCTATGGTTTATAATAAAGGTTTTGTTCGGCATGACAAATGATAAACTCAATTAAGAGACTTCCCAACCTTTAAAACAAAAGCTTTTCACATCACAAGGATACTAGGGGAAGGTTATCAAATACACACTGCCATTGGAGGGGATTTTCATAAGCCTCCACTTCTGATTATAGCAGGTTGGTAAACTTGGCGATAAAGTTGTTGCCCATTTGGGTCATACCCTTCTCACTAGCCCCCTCAAGGCTTCGAGAAAGCATGCCCTCTAAAAGGTTGTATTTTCTAAATTGAAATAAATCTTGACAATGGTGTGTTTGGATTTTTTATCACCTGATTAAGGGGAGAGAATATACCTAACACCTTCAAAACACAGAATACATGCTTTCTTTTTATCCAATATCGTAATTGTTTTCTAAAAGACTATCTTGGAGATGTTGCTCCAAAAGACATGTGATTATTATTATCCCAAGATATAAATGTGTGAAGATAACAAATATTTTGAACAAATAAGATCGTGGTCAACCAAATAAAATTTGCCAAATGACTCAAAAATGATTGCAAACTTTGAAAGCTTTTAAGATTGCAATGTGAGGTTCTTTTTAAGCTTCCAAACAAAATTTGAGGTTTGTTTTAAATTCTTGCAAGAAAGATGAGTTATTTTTACCAACTTTAAAGGTGAACAAAGAAACTATTCTAAGTCCTCATATAGAAAATTGTTAAAACCTGCAACCAAATTAGTTACCAAAAATCCAAGTCTGATGGTGGGCTTCACAAGCCTAATTTTTAGCTCTGTTATAAATTTTAGTCTCCGCCAGCTGTATGCGCTAAATTGTAGCACGAATGTATTAAGAAATGATGCCTACACACTAGAAAATCTAGCAAATGCGCTACTTTGAGGCCTAGATGCACTAGTCTGGTGCTCCTACGAGCGGAAATAGGAGAGAGGGATAAGTGCTCAAAAAAGATCAGATACGCTGAAAGATGATTTCTTTGTGCTAATATGTAACATGGAAGTGTTAGGACAAGCTATGGATGCGATAAAAGAACTCTCTGATGCACTATTCTAATATTTTGATGTGATCTTTGTGTTCAACCTACAATAAAAACAATATTATATTTGGGGACGTGCCCCATGATGGGCGCAAAAGCTATGTGCTGGAATATGTGGTGATCAAAATATTAAAATTTAGATCCAAAAGGCCAATATACCAATGAGACTTTTGAGTGTAAAGATTAACTATCTTAAACTAGTTTAACTTATCAAGATGTATCTCATTGTTCTCTATCTCATAGGATCCCTAAAGTCAATATTTCTCTCTTGGATCATTGAGAAAATGACTTAGGAATGACAACTTCAAGAACGAGTGATATTGTGATCTACATGCATGAATGTATTTTAAGATCTATATGATATGTTCTTACTATGATATTAAGCTAGGATTACCATAATGATATGGTAAAGATATTAACAAAGTATCCTAACATGATATACTAGCATGAACATGTTATGATATAAAATGTTTCTTAATGACAAAATGTTATTCTAGCAAAGAGAGGCTAAAATGCTTGATATAATTAGACTATAATGTAGATGCATGAAACTTGGATATGATTAAGGAAGAATGTGAGCTCTATTTATAGAGGAAATAGGGCAATGAATAATTAAAATTGAATAATCTTAACAAGGGTCAAGATTGAAAGTTATCAATCCATGTTTATAGTTTTCACCAATGAAATGGTGACAATCATCAACAAGAGGTGGCTTGAGAGAGGATGTAAGAGGCATGAAATGCCTGAGAACAAATGAAGGTCACCTGAGGAGGTTGGGTTATGGTTAGTTTAGCGTCATCCATTGGATAAAGCTTTTACCCAAGGGATAAACTCTTGTGCAGGGGGGAAATGGGATAACTAGGATCAAAGCCACAAGTGATGAGACCCTTGGGTTAAATGAGGGTTAAGTTAGAGAGAAAGTCTCTAACCATGTGGTAAGGTTGATTTAACCATTAATGGTTTGGGAGACTTTTAGGGTTAACTTGTTGAAGGCATAAAGCCTTTAATTCTTTTTGAAGACTTTTGGGGATTTCTAAGAAGTGACTTCTCTTAAGGAATGTACAAATGTTCAAGTGATGAATTAGACTAGTTTAGGACGATTAGAAGAATCTAGAAGGCTCTAGAAGAAGATTAATCATGCAAGTGGATTTGGTAGGAGAATGCAAGTGGGAGGAACAAAATTTTAATTAAAATAAAATATTTTATTTCAACTAAAATAGATGCAACTTGCATTTGTAGGAAAATACAAGCGGCGGGGGGGGGGGGGGGGGGGTATAAATAAATTTAATTTATTTATATGCAAGGATCAATTTAATTAAATGTAAATTTTATTAAAATTGAGAAAGGGGATTTGATTAAATAAAGTGGTTTACTTAATTAAAGGATAGAAAGTGGGGGGGGTTAGATAATTAAATAGATAAAAATGCAGAAATTAATTAAATAGAATTTAATTAATAAGGGGATGCGGTTTAAATAAATATTAAATATTTATTTAAAAAGGTGGTCAGATTTATACATCTACAAGATCTATTTCCTTAACCCTTAAACCTAATAAGAGGAGTATCTTGAGTATAGGTGTTATTTATGCATTTCACATGAATGATGTAGATAAGCAGTAGACTTGTGGATATTATTGATGCACTTTCTCTCTCTATTGTGTTTTTGTATGCACGTTATGTTGTGGTTTTCTTTCTAAAAAATCCCTTGTATGCTTTCATCTATAGAGGTGCATCTTTATGTTTTCTTCATACTTGCTAAATATTTGTGTTATATTCATCTCTTGAAATGTATGTGATTGAGATAGGATTTAGATCTCAAAATGATTTAAAATATTTAAGAAAGGATTGTTATTAATACCTTCATATTTATGTTACATGCATTTTGAGTTCGCATGGTATGGATACATTAGTGTTAGTATATATCATGCTGCAGAAATTCCATTACTCCTACCAGTATCACATTGCTAGTCTTCCTCATGCTGGGTTGGGTATCTTTCATGTCACGAAAGATTTCGAGGAAGTATAACTAATTCATGGTAGGGTGGAAACGTGCTTTGGACAATGTTCTCGCCCGTGATGTGTTTGAGGGAGACAAATGTCAGGAGTTCCCATAAGGGTGGTCATCATGATTTGGTCCTTGTACATTATTTGTATTTGACCTTGTGGTCTATTGTAAAGTTTTATGTTTCCTTAAATATATCTTGATGTTAGCTTATGTAATTTGACTTTATATGTTGAAATGTAATTTCTTGTCTCTAACCTTGTATATCTAAACATGTGGGAATGATTTATTCTTGATTATTTGTATTTAGTGAATTATGTTATTTTGATATTATGGCGGTCCTTACAAATATCTTGAGCCAATTAATTGAGAAGGGGTGAAGAACAATGCTACTATCTAGCAGATTTTGCAAAAAGGGGATATTACTCCTTACCTAGAAAGGCTTCATGGGGATAACCATAAATTGATTAAATCTTTTGTCAAGGGCTAGAAGGATACCTATGTCTCTATGTATGGAAAGAAGGTTGACCTCATGGAAGAGATTATCTATGAGATTACTCACATGCCAATGGATGATAAGAAGGTATTCAGAGACAAAAAGGCCTCAGAAGAAGAAGTGCAAAAATTCCCTAAAGGAAAAGAGGGGTAGCATCTAATTAGGAAGCCAAAGAGTTTATTTAAAATGGGCTCCATCAAACCCCTTTGGGTTGTCATTCTTAAGGTACTTATGCATTATTTCTCCGTTGAGAGCCACTTCAATAATATTTTTTGGCATCATTTTGTGTTGCTAAATCATTTCAGATATAAGGATAGGATTTCTTCTCCTTTTTTTCCTTTATCTTCCTTGAATGAGGGTATTAGAGATGCTAAGAATAACCCTAAAAGCTCTATTTTATACGAGGGCCTTATTATGCTCATAATGGAGCACATTAAATATCTGCCCTTCCCCCCTAATAGTAAGCCTGAGATTTCTTATGATTCGACTCCCTCGAAGGATGAGAACTCAAATTTTATTATGTCAAAGGATAAGTGGTCGGATATTGATAAGGATTCTAAGACTAGGGTTGGAATCAAAAGGGGGAAGCTGAGCTATAGCAGAAGTCTAAAGAAAGGCAAAATGAAAAAGTCCTCCCCTATTTCCTCTCACTCTAAGGACTAGAGTTACCACCACTCAAATATTCCCCAAGTGATTTTGTGGAAAGTTATAAGGATAGAGATGGTAGATAGCCATTTCCTCAACAATTGAACATCGAGTCCCCCCATGTCAACTTGGATAAGGAGACTCATGATGATATCCTATGTCTTGGTAGGGATGTGATGATGGACTCTTTTAAACTACATAAATGGTATTTCCATCAAATCAAATAGATGAGCGTTAAGATAAGGTCTATTCAAGATAGGTTGGATGAGGGTGTAGAACATGGTGACTTGAGGTGGATAAAGAAGGCAAAAATATGGTTGTGTCTCTTTAAAACATTGTGACAGATGTGGCTAATTTGAAATCATATTATGAAGGGCGTATTATGGCCTTGGAAATAAAAACAGAGTATATTAATGCTAACCTAGTTAAGGTGATAAAGTTTAGCCATAGTGTGATTAAAGGGTCTACAAGAAGTATTGAGGATTTTAGTTGACAAATTCAAAATACTGCAACAAGGTAATCCTCAATCCATCGATCTAGAGGACAAAGGTAATCAAGTTGGTGTTGAAGATGGCAAAGGGCGACGCACCCATACCACAAGCCATCTCAAAAAGGTTGTTGGTCAATTGTTGAAGGATTTTGAAGGATATTAAAAAAGCAAGCTTTCGAGCATGAGGCTGAAGTTGTTGAAGTCTAAAAGGTAAAGTAACTTCTTTCTTGTGTTTTTTCCTTGTCTTATCTTGGTGCCTTGTTTTTGTCTGGTCTCTTTCCTCTAGCTTTTGTTTAGTTGTTATTTTTTAGTTTTTTTGCTAATGTTTTGCTATGACAACATTTTGTATGTAGGGTTGAGGGTCCCTTCAAAACCTGTTTGAACCTTTAATCAAAAACTTGTATTATTTTAGTTGTCATTTCAAATATTTTGAATTAGCAAATTCAAACTTATATACACAGCAGATAAATGGAAAAATGGAAAAATACCAAATGAAAAAATATTTTGTATCATTTCAAACTTATATTATGAAGATAAATGAAAAAATACCAAATAACTCAGCAGATGAAGATGAAGATGAAGACACAGACGGAATCCAGCTATATTTATAGAGACCACATTATGAATAGTTCAAATTATTGTTAAATTTTGAGTGAGAGACGTTCAAACTGATAGTGTGTGTAAAACAGTCCGTATATGACTAGATTTCATTGACTAGATTTCCATGTTAAATTTTGAGTGAGAGACGTTCAAACTGATAGTGCGTTATACTCAGCAATTGATCCACCTGTTAAAAACGCTGAGTAGTGTGTAACATGTACAAAACTCCACCGTCTTGATCGTGAATGATTACGGCACTTGATCGTGTACAAAACTCCACCATCTGTTCCGCCGCGGCATTTATGAGAGTGGGATTCAGTCATCCGGCAGAGGAGTAATTTAGTTGGGAAATTGTCCATCTAGGGTGCAGTAGTTTATTTCTGCTGTTAGATTTCGATTTGGTTGACATCATTTTGGGTCTAAAGCACATCGGTAACCATTTATTGAGGTTTATCAATTTCTTTTATAATGCTAGCATGCAAATACATTAGCTCAAATTTATTTTGGGACTGTGGGCTGAGATCATAAAGATATGTAAATCCATTTAAATTATCAATTATATATCTTTTCCCACAGACCCACCTTTCGATTCACCTTTAAGTGCAAACAAAGTAAACATATAGAATGATGGCGAAGACATTTTTCTATTGAAGCTCGAATATTATCGAGAAACCATGCACGAGATAAGCAATGGTAACAAAATATTATGTATATTAATAAGAAATAATGGTACACTCATAGATTGAAGAGAATTTGTATTGGGAGATGCTTTCAAGAAAAAGCCAAACAAAAATGACAATCGCTTGCCTTATTATCTTAATTATTCATAATACAATAAGATGCATCGACTTGTTCTTAACCCTAATCAATGTCCAAGTATTAATAGGCACATCAATATGGGAAACTTCTACGCAGTATTAGACTACAATGGGTATAAACCATGGATTGAAAAAGCATCTATAAGGGTCTAACAACATTCTTAGAGAGCTCTTGTCTCCATACACTTTCTATTGTGGTAGGATGTGTAGTATGTAGGGGTGTAAAATGTACCAACTATACTACAAGTTAAACAAGTTAGTATCATTAAAATATTTTGGTATTTATACATTAATGAAACTACTTGTCATACAAAATAAGCCTATTCAATTAGGAACATTCAATAATTTATCTTAAATAGTAGGATTCCTATAATGCGACTATAGAAGTTTAAGTTGTATGAGAGTATTGATAGCCCTGAAAAATGACTATGCAAAAATTTGGTGTCCTTGACAATGTTTTGTCATTTTGAATTAATGTTGTTCTCTAAGTTACCCTCAGGTTTTAAGATTCTTAGGTTTAGATGTTTCTGGGTGAGCCATTTGTTTTAAACCTAAAGGCTATTATGTGTCTTCATTACCTTTTTTCACTAAAACTTGAGGGTCCTTTCCATCATCTCAAAGGACCATGTTCCTTTCCCTAGGCATTTTTTCTTCTATTGGCCTTTTATTTTTTTCCTAGAAATTGTCTTTTCCATTATGGTCGGGTCCCCTTTTAATATTTTTGTGGGCATTTAATTTCCCTAAAGTAATTTCCCTAAAGTCCGGCCTTAATGTTTCATCTTATATCTCCATGTTTAAGTACCGAGCAACTAAAGGTTCCATGATTTTGCACATGCATCAAATGGATGGCGATGTTTTAACTCAAGCAGGAAGATGCTCGAAGGATAGCGACAAGTATTGAGTGGACAATATAACCTGCACATAATGAATGAGTAGATCAGATGGTCCTCACAGTCCCGTGAAGGAAGATGCAGGGAAGTTATTGACCACAGCATCACGAGATGATGCCACGTGTCCCAAGTAGACTAGCAAGGTGCGAAGGTGGGGCCGCTAATGGAATTGAGCTGGAAGATGACTAGACAATGCGCAGTCAAGCTTTTGTGCACCCATTTTTCTACATTGGAAGGTCAATATCAATATTGATAGATGGTGATCACGCGATGTGCCATGCTGGATAGATCTACGATGGATATAGAGCGTTTTTCAAAAGGAGTGTTTGGGGCACTTTTCATTGTTATTCATGCGGGAAAATTGAAGGAAGAAGAAGATAAGATTGTTGACATTGAATAAACAGAGATGTGTTGAGGTACATGGATGTCAACTGATTCTCAAAGACTAATTTAGGAGGTGTTTTGTTGGGTCGAGTCGTATTAGTTGACAAAGTTGGTAATACCAAAGGTGGCAATATCAGCAAGTTTCCATTGCCACTACAAAGAGAAGTTGAGATCTTTAGAAGGATACAAAATTGTTCACATAAGGTGAACTTGGTCAGAAGGGCAGTGAATTGGCAGTTTGAGTTTGACGATGTTTTGATTTGATGGATATGATTTTTTGAATCCATTTAGTGGCATGATGACTAGAAAAGCATTAGAATGATGATTTTTTCTCATGCATGAACACCACCAAGAAAGGTATTTTCATTATAAATACAGCTGGGTGGTGTCTTCAATTGGTAGAAAGAATAAGAAAATTCATTATCTTCTCTTAAGGTTTTGAAATGGTAAAAATGATTTTTGCGTAGTATCATGCTAGAAGTTACACTGAGCTCTATGATACCAGATGGAATTCTTTGGGAGTGAGTATGCTTATAGTCGATGGAGACTTGAAATTAGTTTCTTATCAGAACAAGCCCTGTAGGACTCATCCTTTGTCTCTCCTTTGTCACTCGTTGGTAGAGGGTTAAAGAAGGAGCTTTATAGAGGAAAAGGAGAAGAATAAGGTTGCGATTGGAGCAGTAGCCGATCATCTCAGCATAGGCATGGAAACTGCAACGCGTTCCCCTCACTTTGTGTTCCTCTATGAGCTCCTCTTTCTATTTTTCTAATCCTGGGCATGAAGGTTGAAACTCATCCTCTAGTTTAGGGGTGACTATACTTCTTGTTAGGATCTAATTTCCCTTCCCAAAGGGAAATTCATTACAAAACAAAGATGATGTATCTCATGGTCCATTTGAAAGCATCTGCATTGATAGTGGCATGACTCAAAAAGTTTTGTTTCTACCAAAATGGAATTAGAAATTTTGGTTCTACTTCATTATGAACGCCAGCATGGGCAGTCTTCTAGGAGACTGCGAGGAATATTTTTGTAAAAAAGTCATAAGTGGTCTTATGAGCTTGTGATAGGTGTCTCTTCTAGCTTGAAGCTTGTTTTCTCCCTTGTTTCTATAAAAGGGAATTTAGGGCCATGAGATAGAGGTCAAGAAATTTGGTCAAAAACCTTGGGGGTCGAGAAGCTTGGTCCACAAGTTTGGATCCAAACCCTTGGTCATGTATAGTAAGTCTCGGTGAAATGAGTAGGCTATAATAGGAATTTGCAGAGGAAATAAATGGGTCTAGTGTCTTAATTTGTTCGAGGTTTTGAAGGAGTTATATGTAAGATAACTTGTAACAGAAAATAGCTTATTAAATCAATGCGAGCATAGTTCATATTCATTTTCTCTAGTGTGTAACTCTGTTATGTTTTGAATGAGTAAGATCAAGGGTTTTCTCGTTCGTTGCATTGTTGTGATGTATGTGTTTCCTATCTTATGCTTTGATCTAAGGGGTTGGTTAAATTGCTAGAATAGGATCGACAAACTGATGGAGCTTATAAATGGATTCTGCTAAGTATTTTTGGTTGGGATAGATAGATGAGATGCATAATAAGGTAGTGTTATCTTAATATCTCCAGCTATTAGATTAATGTTTTTTTCTGTTATATTTTATATTATGTTTTACAATTTTAGTTGCCTAATGGATAAGACACTGGTCGTGATTTTAAGTTGTTTCCAATAACAGTTCTTTACTTACAGATCATCAACAACTTGTTGTAAATCAATAATATCAAAATATCTTTTTATTTATGTATATGTCACTGCTTGTCAAAAGTTGTCTCATGCTCAAAAGTAGGTTGAGGATCATTGAGAGATAGCCACTTTGTAGCATTCTCCCTCTTTGTTGAGCCCCTTTTAAGAGTGAGACCTTCTGCTTTATTTTAATGTCATCTGCAAGTGTGGTACAGAGATAGCTGGAGCATTAAGGGATCACCCTCCCAGGTTTTACAGAGCCTTAAGTGAAGAAGGGTTAGAATAATCCTTGACATATGTTGGTCCAAGTCCCCAAGTATCTCTAAAACAATCTGGAGTTGGCCTCTCCATGCATGATTTGAGGGCATGACTTGGTTCTTGCCCCTACAACAATGTAAACCCCCACCGTGTTCAATCTAGGGAACCAACAGGTATAATTAGAAGTCTAGAAATACTAGAAAACTTGACTATGCTAAGAATAGAAAATAAAACCAAGTTGAGACATGGAAAGAAATCCTTTTCTCTACACATCCATTGGATAAATGTTGTTAGTGATGAGTAGAATGAAAAAAACATGCTAAAACAAAGCAAGGCCCAAGGTTTTGTGTATTCAATAAATTAAATCTTAGATGGAGGTTAATAGTTAAACCATGATTATATATAATATATAATAAATTACCCGAATATCAAAGAAAGAGATCTAATTATGAAAGTGCAGATAATTATAAAAATCATTGTGAGGAAATATTTTAGTAATGTGTAATAATTTATGTATGTCTTGTGGTTAATTTGTATGGGTGAATAATTTTATAGATACTCCAAGTGTTATGACATGTGGAAAGTCAATGATGATATATTCACATGTCATGATATGTCAAATACTAGTAAAAATTGTGTTTGTGTCCCACATATATGATACAACGTATCTAACTTGTAGTAAGGAGGGCATAGACATTATAACGATACATAAAAATGTACCCTTTGTGACAATCATGTGTGCAAGTAAATATGTGGTATTAAATTATAATGTATTGGTGTATGCTTATTGAAAGGAGTGTATGAATCAATCTATAATATATACATATTTTCTGTGTATGTAGATAGATATTGCCAATCATGTTATATTTTATGTGAGGGTTTTATAACCTCTAGTATCAACCCTCACCTTTGGACGAAGATGTGCTAATGTGACTAGGGTTCAAGGGCTAGAGGCCTTCCATCAAAGTGTTACGACTTTTCCATGGATGTAATGACACTTTTCACCAAGACTTAATTAAATAATTGCAATAGAATTAATAGATGAAATATTAATGTTAAGGTCAATGTAATAAGACTAAATTAGATGTGAATAATCAATTTAATAATTTGACAATAATTATAAAGTCAATTGATAAAACAATAGATGGAATAACATAGCAACATATTATCATAAAAATCATTATATTCTCATTATCCTTCATCATAAAAGGCTTGAAGTACTTTTCTGTATCATGAGGCTTGGAAAGGTCATTCTCACTTCAAGGAAGTTCTGGTGGTATTGGCCTTTTATTTCTAGGGTGCACTTCTCAGAGGAACCATTTCTTACATAGAACCAACCATATTATCTACAATTCAAAGGAATGGTCATAGGTTTAGGCTCTTTTATGACAAGTAAGCACTCTAGGAGGACAGAATCTTACACAGAACCTCGCATGCCTTCACAACACAAAACAAACACAGCCCTATCCAGGACACTCCTGAGTGTACACTATACCCCGAGTTGGACACATGTTGTGTGCACCTTCTCTAATGCCCATGCCAACCAATGACCTTAACCTTCATTACTTTGTGCCCTCTAAATTCCTATATTTCCTCCCATGCCCATAGCTCACCAAGCCACCTTCTTCTCCTTCTTCCTTGAGTGATCTCCATTCCCCCTCCCAAGTCTCACATAAATGACAAGTATATAACCTTGTCTAGGGTAGTTTCCAAGCCATCACACCCTTTCGAAAAGGTCACCTTTAGTTGTCCTTTAATAATTATAATTATTCCTCTCTATTAAGAGAGTTTGTCATAACCATTATTTGTTAATATTTATTTAAACCAAAGGATTATAATATCCTTTATTTTTATCTCCCTTTTTAATTTTAAAAGGGTTATTTCATTACTTTATCTTCTCTTGGATAAATAGTCACATAATAATTCTCCCCTTGTAGTTTAGCTACTATCCTCAGTAGCATAAAATATATCTACATCACAACTCAAATAAATACATAATCAATAATTGAAGATGCCAACATTGAGTACTTATACTTCATAATATTTCTATTTTATTTCAGTTCATCTACATTCTTTTCTTATTTTAATTCATAGATCTATTTACTTTTATTTATTTATTTATTTTATATTAATAAATAATTTCAAGAGAATCATTTTGCCAATCAAAATTATGATGAGAACTCTATATACACATATTTCTTATAAGTATATCCCAAATTTAAAGTTATTATTTATCTCATATATTTCAACTTCATCAATTTGTCTTACTATGCACTCTATTTTATTTGGTATATATATTTTAACATGTAACTTAAAATTAAATTTAAAAGTATCAATCTATGTTGACATAACATTTACCTAGTGAATGACATGCATATCCCATACTATGTAATCACTCACATTATCTATTCAACATATATTCCAAGATGATAATCATGCATTTTGGACTACATGAGTATCCTCTTTTAGTATAAAATAAAGCACATGTACAAGGTTATTAGGTTGATCAAGTGTAATGATAAAGTACAGTAGATAAAGGTAGTACTAAAAAGTCACTATCATCTTAAAAGAAAACAATAGTGCATCATGATCACCCCACAAAGGGATTCATAGAAAATAGTTCTATCCTTTCTTTTGTTTAAGTAACTAAGGTATTTGAATTTTGAATGGTACTTCGATAATACTAATTCTAAACATTAAAATAAAAGAAAAACAAATAAATTTCAAGTTCATTTCTCCCCTTGTAAAGTCCAATCTGTCCACATGTTTCCTCCTTAAATTTTTAACTCATATAGATATCTAATTTTCTAGTTATGAAAATGATTTTGGGATATGTGGGTTATGGGCCAACAAAATAAATTGCATTGAACAAATTTAGATGTCAAGTTTATGTAGTTAACTATAAATAAATTTATGAAAAAAAAAATTCTATGAAGTAATTAAAATTGACATAGATATACAAAATTAATCATTATAAAGACCAACTTACTAACTCAATATTCTAAGACACTTGTCATGTTTAAGAAAGCACTAGCCAAATATAGACGAGCTTAAACTTAATATTTTATTTGAACCTTTAATCAAAAACCTGTTTGATCCTTTAATCAAAAACTTGTATTATTTTAGTTATCATTTCAAATATTTTGAATTAGCAAATTCAAACTTATATACACTTATTTAGATAATATTTAATTTACCTGGTCTAATTTAATAAAATTAACTTTTATTTACTATGGTATGGATGCACTTGAAAGATCAACAAGTTAAGTTTTGCATAACAAATATGAATATTCCAAGTTAAGAGAAAAAATTAGCTAACTAATAACTCACTTCCTCAAGGATATAATTAAAAACTATTTCCAAAAATAAATGATAATCAATTTTAGATTATTATATTATACATCATCAATACCACACATAGAATGATATTTTAAAACCTTTCACATTGAAAAGCTTCTTTGCAAGATTGTCACTTTCATGATTTTATTTAATTTCAAATAAGTTTTTACATAAGTATTAATTATGAATGTCATTCAACTTTATTATTTGAAATATCTCTAATCCAATATTGGTTGTAAAAATAAAAGATAATATTAAAATTTATGTTAACACAATATATAAAAATTAAAATAAAATAAAACAAACTTATATTTTATGAAAGAAAATTAATAGTGAAAAAATCAACTTATCTTCATAACTCCATAAAAGTAATTATGGACTTTATTTATCTATTCTTATAATATTAGTAAGCTAACTTTTGCATAACAAATATGAAGATGTCCAATTAAAATAAGAAAAAAAAATACATACCATTATTATTTTGAAATATAAATAAAATTCTAGATAATTTTACATTGAGAACACTATTTGAAAGGTTGCTAAGGTCATGTTTTTATTTTAGATTTAAAATTGAAGCTAAAATATTTGATTTTATGAATTTGTGAAGAATAATCAAATAAAAACTAGAACATGAAAAGTAATTTATAATCATTATTTATAAGCGTCATTATCTTTATTATTTCCAATATCTATAATAAAATATTAATTATGAAAATAAAAAATCAAATTACAGTTTATATTAAGAAAATATATAAAAATTTAAAAAACCAAAACAAACCCAAGAGAAAATTAATGATGAAAAAATGGACTCATCTCTGTAACTCCATATAAATAATTGGAGGCTTTATTTATCTATTCTTAATTCCATTTTACTATCAAAATAGATTCTACTTATTTTAGGTTTTTTCTTTTAAGCGGATTTTTCATCTGCTGACAAATGCTCCGTCGATAAGGAATGTGGTGGTCTATAGCAGCAATAAGGATTGTGAGTATAGCTCATGCACTCTACACAAGCTTTTGAAATACGAGCGTCCACTGATTTTTCATCTCGCTCGAATGATTTTTCATATTCTGTTGAGAAAGGCTCCTCCACTGATCCTTCATCCTGTGAGAATTGCTCCTCCACTGATTTCTCATCTGGTGAGAAGTGGTCCTCCATGAGTGGTGACAAATTAGGATGATGTGGTAAATGGCAGCAAGTAGGATCAGAAGTATATCTTCTGCAGTCTGTACAACTAGGTAACATTCGACGGTCTCCAATCAGAATGGTACGCTTAGCGGAGGAGACATGGAAATTAAATAAACTGAGCGACACAACAAGTATAAAAAGCGTCATAACCATTGATTTCCCCATACTCACTGCTGAGATGACGATAAAGGTAGATGGAAAAATACCAAATAACTCAGCAGATGAAGATGAAGATGAAGATGAAGATGGAGATGGAATCCAGCTATATTTATAGAGACTTACATTATGAATAGTTCAAATGATGGTTAAATTTTGAGCGAGAGGCGTTCAAACTCATAGTGCGTGTAAAACAGTCCGTATATGACGTACGTTATTGTTAAAATATTCATTGACTAGATTTCCATGTTAAATTTTGAGTGAGAGACGTTCAAATTGATAGTGCGTTATGCTCAGCAATTGATCCACCTGTTAAAAACGCTGAGTAGAGTGTAACATGTACAAAACTCCACCATCTGTTCCGCCGCGGCATTTATGAGAAGGGACTGTGAAAAATTTAGTTGGGAAATTGTCCATGTAGGGTGCAGTAGTTTATTTCTGCTGTTAGATTTCGATTTGGTTGACATCATTTTGGGTATAAAGCACATTGGTTACCATTTATTGAGGTTTATCAATTTCTTTTATAATGCTAGCATGCAAATACATTAGCTCAAATTTATGTAGGTAGATATTGCCAATCATGTTATATTCTATGTTGGGGTTTTATAATCTCTAGTATCAACCTTCACCTTTGGACAAAGATATGCTAATGTGGTTAGGGTTCAAAGGGCTAGAGGCCTTCCATCAAAGTGACTTTTTCATGGATGTTTGTTTTTGTGCTAGCTGGTGAACTCCCATAAAAAAAAGTATGACTCTCTATGGACATTGTTCCTGGTTACTCATCTACAAGTAGAAGCATGCTTGTTGGTTCATAGCACAAAATCACTCCTTGTGACTAGCATCCTAGGGTTGAATATGGACCCTTAGGTGCCATGGTACTTGGACTCATTTCCACTATTGGTTATCAAGACTAGTACCTCCAATTATGAGTATAAGAGGCCTTCCAAAATGGTAGGCATTTGAAATCAACATGTTCTACTAGTAAATAAATATAGGTAAGAAAATGTGCAATAGAGAAAAGTTAGATATGGAGTTTAATCATGTGCTCCCTTGGGATAAGTGCAAACAATTAGGATGAAATTAATTTTTAATATTACATAAGATTATCAATCAAAGAATTAAAGAAATAGGATTCAAGATCATGGATAGTATGCTAGGATGATAGTACATCCAACCAAGGTGCATATTAAGGAACACAAATTTGAGTAGTGATATTGACATCTTATAAGAAAAGGAAGTTGAGGTTTACATGTGATGATAGTACTACATGAAATTATTTTATATTTGCATAGAAGATTTAAAGAAAGTAACATACAAAATGCTTCAAACATATGAAATTATGCATTATTTTCTTTTGACTATTGAAATTACAAGATAAATATTTGTAGCGAAAAGATTTTATTTACTAACATTGCTATGATTTGGAGGCTTATTAGGACCCATGTTTTGAAAAAAGTATTTCTCTTCTCCTAAGAGATTGTAGGGCATTTTTAAGTGAGAATGTAATTTTTCTGTGTTTATTGGAAAGTAGGGGAATGTAACTCACTCATGTAGTAATAACGAAACAAATTCTATAATTTCAATTTTGTAAGTACATAAAAACATGAATAAACTTCATGTATGCAGATAAAAAAAATATTTTCTCAAGCCTTGGATTGATTGATGCAAAAGAAAAATATGCTATTTCTATAACCAACTAGATCCTAGAAATCAAAACAAAATAGAAAAATAGAAATGAGTTTAAATCTCCAATCTATTCATCAAACCTAGCTTACACTTTTGCTCAACCCAACATCATATTCATGATGCACTAGCACCTAATTTTATTCATGACAATAGAGATAATAATTTAATCCTTCCTTCACCTACAAATATCTAGGTAAGAAAATAATAAAGAAACAAATTAGATTAGGTATATATCATACATGTAAAAATAAAAAGAAACAAAATACAGACAGCCCTTTGTGAAGGGCGTAGCCCTGCCAGAAAAGTTGCAGCCTTAGTGTAATCCTTTTTTTTCTTACCTTGGCTTTGAGGACAAAGATCCTTGCTCACACACCCTTCAGCAAATAGCAATAAAAAATGCATAGCATAAGAGAAAAGTTCCATAATTTGTTTACCCAAATTTAGATTTCTCCGATGTCCTTTATTCAAAACTATATTAGCTCGATCCCCTACGAATAGCTGCCAAACAAATGATATTGAAAAACATTACGCTTTGTAGAAGTTCAATGCAATAGTGGAGAGCCGTAGGAGTGAATATGGGTGCTACCATGTATTCAAAGTTGTCGATGTGCTTCCTGTTGGTCACTGTCACAAGGGGCTTCATGCAAATTTTAGGCCCATGCTTCTCTATTTTTGCATACATGTTTACTAGAGCATTTATAAGTGAGATATATGATAATAATAGTCTATCCATTATACTTCAGTAGATTGATACCTATTCCAAAGCTTCCATTTTGACACAAGCTGGGGAGTAGACGGGAAAATGAAAATTGTTGGATCTGAAACTTGCATACGTAGATTTGACCAAGCGAGAGAAATGGTTTTGAAAATTTAAAATTTACACGGCACAAACGACGAATAGGAGTAACAGCAAAGGAAACGTTGAACATGATGGGCATAGAAAGTGAAGGCAGAGATTACAGCAAACAATAGACAAAATAAATAAACTTTTTACTATGCATTAACACCCATGCGTATGCTACAACCCAATGCAAATTTTATTTATTCATACTTAAACAATTAAATCACTTCCATTTATTTATAGATGTCTCAGTTGCATGGAAACAAAGAAAGAAGTAACAGTCCATATACGTGGATAGAAGATCTCTTTGAATGCATGAGCAAATATCCCCCCCAAATTAAGGAAAACGTTGGAATCAAGATTGAACTAACTGTTTCCATGAAAGTTTTACGATGGAGAAAAATTAAAAAGAGGGCTAACTAACTAATAGATTATTCATGCGTGGAGGGAAATTAAATAGAACTGACTTCTTTTATTTGTTGCGGTGCCTATTTTATTACAAAATGTGACTGCATGCAAATTAGAAGAAATTAACTACAGCTAACATTTCTCCTTAATTTCTTCATCATTTATTATTCCAAGATTTTTTCTTAGATACTCAAAATTCTCTTTAGGCATTGCCTTAGTTCAAAATTCAAAATAGATTTCTCCATTATTAACTAGTTCTCTGATGAGATGAAATCTCGTATCAATGTACTTTCTCCTCTAGTGAAAAACATGGTTCTTTGATAATGCAATTGTTGATTTCTTGTCAAAAAATAATGGTATAGAGTTCAATTCTGCTTGCAATAGATCCTTCAATATTCTTGTCATCCAGATTGCTTGCAATAGATCCTTCAATATTCTCCTCATCTAGATTGCTTGGCATGCTGTTGATGTGGCTGCTACAATCTCAGCTTCAGCTAATGAGAGTGTGACTATGGCTTGCTTCTTTAATGCCCATGAGATTGCACCTATGCCACTATGAAAGATATATACATAAGTGCTCTTCCTATTATCAATATCACTTGCAAAATCATTGTCAATATAACCAATCAAATCAAAATCATTAGTGGTGGAATATTAAATTCCATATCTCTTGGTTCCTGCAACATATGTCAATATCCTCTTTCCAACTTGCCAATGTGAGTCTTTTGGTGACTCCATGAATCTTGAGATTAAACTAACACCACACATGATGTCTGACCTTGTAGCTGTGAGATACATGAGACTTCCAATAATGCTCTTAAACAATGTTGGATCAACATTTGACCCCTTGTCCTCTTTGCTTAATTTTGTTCCTATTGCAAGTGGAGTTGGTGCTAGTTTAGAGTTCAACATATTAAAATTCCTCAATACATCCTTGGCATACTTAGATTGACAAATAAAAATTCCATTAACAGATTGAACCACCTCAATGCCTAATAAATATCTCATCAAACCCAAATCAATCATTTCAAATTCCTTCATCATTGCTGATTTAAAAGTGTTTAAAGACAAATTTATAGTGAAAATCAAGTCATCTACATATAAGAACACAATCAAAATCTGACCTTCTTTGTTAATCTTTGTGTATAGAGTGGGCTCATTATTGCTTCTTCTGAAACAATTGTTTGCCATGTATGAATCAATCCTGCTATACCATGCTCTAGGTGCCTATTTGAGACCATAGAGTGTCTTTTTCAATCTATAGTCCTTGTCTTCATGTTCTTTCACTTCATAAACTGGTGGCTATTTCGTATACACTTCTTTTAGAAAACCATTCAAAAATACAAATTTAACACCATTTAAAAAAAATTCCAATTATTTTGAGCAGCTATTGCTAAAACCATTCTAACTATATCAAGCCTAGCAACTGGTGCAAATGTTTCAATATAATCAATTCCATGTTGTTGTGCATAACCTTTTGCCACTAATCTAGCCTTATAATTATCAATTTCACCTTCTGCATTAAATTTGGTTTTATAAGCCCATTTGACACCAATGCAATATTTTCCTTCAGGTAGATCCACAAGCTCCCAAGTTTGATTTATTTCAATAGAATCCATTTCTTCATCCATGGCCTTGATCCAATGTTCCTCCTTAATTGCTTCTTCAAAACACATAGGATCACAATAGAATAAAGAAAAAATTGAACTAAAATCCAAGCATTATTCACCTTGTTCATATATCTCTTTCAAGCTTCTCATTTTCTTACCTTTTGATTTAGCAAATGTAGGAGTTGTCTTATTACCTTATTTTGGAGTGGGATGCTCTACATTTTTTGATGATTGACTTGCAAAAGATTTTTTGGTGGAGTGCTTTGTCTATCTTGACTTCACTGATCAACTACTTCTTCTTGTTCTTCTTCATTATTTGGTATTGGTGCTCCAATTGTGACTGATCTATTAATAATTCCACCCCATGCTCCTTCCTCCTTAAATATGACATCCCTTCTAGTAATCATCTTCTTTGAAATTGAGTTATATAACCTTTAAGATTTTGATTGCTCACTATAACCAATGAAAATACATTTTTCACTCTTATCATCCAATTTTCTCCTTATTTCAGATGGAACTAAAAAATATGCAACACATCCAAAAATTATAAGATGAGATACATAATGTTTCTTACCACTCCATGCTTCTTCTGGGATTTTGTCTTTAACACTCTTTGTAGGACTTATGTTCAAAATGTACACTGCACATGGTACTGCTTCAGCACAAAAATCATTAGATAAATTTTTAGCTTTTAGCATACTCCTCGCCATCTCCATTATTGTTTTGGTTTTCTTCTTTGTTACACCATTATGTTGTGGTGTGTACATTGTTGTGAATTGTTTCTTGATCCCCTAGCCTCTGTAAAAAAAATAAAAATATTAGAACTATAATCACCACCTCTATCAGATTTGAGTACCTTGATTAAGAGTCCACTTTGTTTTTCCACCATTGATTTGAACACTTTAAATTTATTGACAACATCAGACTTGTCCTTCAAAAAATATATCCAAGTTTTCCTATTGAAATCATCAATAAATGCTAGAAAATATAGGCTTACTCCTAAAGATGGGGTTTGCATTGGGTCACATTTATCAGTGTGGACTAGCTCCAAAGGCACTCTTGCTCTATTTGAACTTCCTCCAGGAAAGCTTTCTCTGTGTTATTTTTCCATTATACAACTTTCACAAGAATTATTAGGTTGCATGATAGGTGGCAAACCTTTTACCATATTCTTTCTTTGCAATAAACTTAAGCCATCAAAAGTAAGGTGTCCATACCTCAAAAGCTAAAGCCATGTTTGGTCCAAAATTTCTGCCTTGAAATTTGCTTCCTTTATCCCATGCATTTGAAGGAGAAACATCCGGTTCTTGGTCATTTGAACATTGGCAATAAACCTGTCACTAGGATTTCTATCTAAGATTGTGCAAACATCATTATTAAAGAGAACTTTGTATCCTTTTTCAATTAATTAACCAAAACTTATTAGAATGTATTCTAATCTAGGAACATAATAAACATCAGGAATAAACCTTTTTTCTCCATTTTTAGTTGAAAAACATTTATTACACCTTTCCCTATTACAGATACTATAGTATCTTTTCCCAATTTTATTTCAGATTTCAAGAATCAACCAAATTAGAAAACCTAATTGGAGTCGCGAGGGATAAGAGGGTGCAAGGCTGTCGAAAAAAGCCCAGCGACATTCTTCAAAGCATTTGCAAAACTCTTCCCTGATTTGTAGCTAAAATCTACAAGGGCTTCAATGGTTAGGAAATATTAATATATCACATGCATTCATATTGGGGAGTTTAATATCCCAAAAATGAGAGTGCAATATATTGCCTATCAGTGAAAATAGGAGGTTTTTTAATTCTGGCTATGAAAAATACAGTATTTGGTAAAATAGGGAGGATTTTAATTCGGTCTTTGTATTAGGAAGGGGTGACAAAAAGGGAGTTTAGGGCAATCTTTTCTGAAAATAGGGGGATTCTTTAGTATTCCATGAATGCACATGTTATAACCCAGGTTCACTAAGTGAAGCCCCATGCTAAAATCTGAGTATGAAGAAGTAGATAAGGAACCAACATACAATGAAACCAAACCCATGAGACCCTTTTCAACGGAAGCATCATTGAAATTGCATATATTTTTTTAATCTAGCAGTGCAACATATTGAGAAAGGGTAGAGCACAATTTTTTCTTGTTCCTATATTCATTATTGTATTCTTATATTAAAATTTTTCAATTGCACTCATTTCATCATCCTCTCATTTATAAATATCCATGCCTTTTCCTAGAGCATTCAAGGAGCACTTATTAAAGGAGTATTTTGAATTGGTGAAATAAAATGAATCAAAATCTGCATATACATCCTAAGAGTATTCAAATAATTTATCCTTGTGATCTTTAACCATTATCATGATGATAATTCTAATCTTCTTTAAGGCTCAAACTAAGATAACTTTTCCCTACTGATCTAATAAATTCTTTCACATTGATATTCCTTAAAGAAGAGTAAACACAATTTATAAGAAAAACCTCTCTCGACATTAAATTGTTGTTTTCCTATATTTTTAATCTATCACGAACCCGAGATTGCATAAAAAGAAAAGTTTGGGAAACATATTCAACTAATGTTTTTAATATGATGAATTTAATTCTATCAATGAGCGTCAATTACAAGACATGAAAAATTTTGACACTGTTAAAACAACATCCATGCCCATAAGAAATACAATAGATCCCATCACACATATGGAGCTAGAGAGAAGAGATATTCCACTCAAGGAACAACCATGTCTTACTCATATTATGTCAATATATCCTCAAATACGTCCATTCAAACCTACATGAAGTATACCCATCCAAAATCCTAGAAAATAAAGTATATTATTTTCTATGGTGAAAATAAATAGATAAACACATGATATGCATGCTTTAAACAATAGTTGGTAAGGTACAACTTTTTCTTACTACCAGTTAATCTCTTGAAATCACATCCCATAGAAATTGGGTTATCAATTTCTAGTTTCTAATGCAAGAAGTGCAATCAGTACTCTTACTTATGTGTCTTGATCTAAAGAGTCATTTTCCATTTCACATCCCTGAAACACTACAAGAACAAAAACTAAAAGGTGTGGAGATGCAATATTTACACAATTTGTATAAGCCCCTTGCCCCATAAACAAATAGAACTATATTTCTCTCTAAAATTACAATTGTCTAAATTTGATGCATAACATACTTTTATTTCTTAGGATGGAAAGCTTCTACTATCCATAATTGTTGAAAGGGTGAATCTATCAATAAAAACTGCATAAAAGAGTTTAAAACATGATTACTCTTATCTTTTTTTATCACCTTGAACTTCTTTTAGAAGTCTTACTATCCTCTATTCCTCAAGGTCTAGTTGCTCTTCATGTCTTTCATTTCCTCCTCTAGCCTCTTCTTCCTCAAATTCACTTTATCATTCGATACCATACCTCTTTTTTAATTAGACTCAAAGGTTGGAAGCCTTGCTAAAATAACATTATGAGACTCCATTACCTTAGCATGTTTCTCTTTTAACAACTACAACTCTCTACCCGTGGCACTAGTCTTAAGAAGCATCTTGACCTTTCAACTTCCAACCTTCCTCTTACTCAAATTTCAATCAATCTCCTCCAAGAGACCTAATCCCTAAGATCTGGTACTGATTGATGTAGTGGAGGGAAGACTATGATCAAAACCAACATAATCTAATCATATTTAAACAATATTTTTGTCCTCACAACTCAAATTTACCAGCTTTTCTCAATCACACATCCCTCTACTAGTAGTAATTTAAAATAAGTAAAATGGGATTATCTTTTGGAAAAGGTTGTATCAAGACAAAAGGTTCACCATTTCAGATACCCATTAAGTCATTCTAAAATAGATGTTAAAGTGAAGTAGCATTGTTTTGGAAAGCGTGGGTCTAAAATTGACTTTCCCATTTTGAGACAAAGGCTAATTAGCCCTCCCTTTTAGGACTAGTCAAAAATTCTCCTTGCTTAGACACTATCTTCACAAAATGAAACTATATTTAGATACCCTTTTTGGATTTCTAAATAATATCTCAAAATGTCATAGGGTTCTTTGGAACATGTCACTCAAAATTGGGGTTTTCTCATTGCATTAGAGCTCAATTATCCCACTTTTACAAAGAAACCTATCTCCAATCACTTCACCAATTGAAAAAATTTCTCAAACCTTCTCCATAGGTCTCAAATTTCCCAAATCTCTAGGTTTCAAGGTGAGGAACTTTCATTAAGTCACCAATTAAGAAAACCCTCATTTTAGTCTCCTCTTAGGAGGGATTATTGGAAACCACTACTCTAGACCTTCTCTTGACAGGCCACCACTGCAAACACACCTAAATATACCTTAACATGCTCAAAATTCCATCTTCTAAGCCTTGTTCACACTATTTCATCAAACACTCTCCCTAAACTGTCATTTTTAGCTCAAAAATACATAAAATACTTCTTTCTTAATGTAATGGGTGCATTCAAATTATTTACGAGGGATACAATAGGCAGGATGGCCCAATTTCATAATCTATATTTATAATAAAATGCTCCAAACTTTATGAAACAACTCCAAATAAATATCAAAACAAATTTAATTCATCCCTTCAATAATTTCAAGTAATATAAGATCATAAAAGTATAGTACAAACAATTACAGGAGCCTGCAACAACAAATTACTAGTAAAAAATATAGGGAATTTATGTTATATTAAGGTTTCAACTCACATAATTCATGGCCAAGCCTTTTGCCAACATTCACAAATCTAATATATACATTATCCAATCTCTAAAACCATCCACACCTGACTTTTGAACTTCCCCAAACAAAAAATTACCTTTCACCTTCCTAGTTTACACTTTTGTAAATTTTTACAATTTTGTAATGACAACTTTTACAACATTTTTGTAATTTGTGCAACATTTCTAATATAACACCTAAATCACCTACATTACATAAAGAATGGTCTATTATGACCTTATTTTTCTATAAAGTAGACTCAAACACCTAAAACTACTAAATGACTTCATTTGACCACATTTTCACAATAGGAGCTTGGTTCCCCTACACCAACAAAGAATCTATCTAATTTCTTAGTAATATGATCTTTATCTTTTCTAGTATTTGTCAAAGTGAAAGTCATATTCTTAGGAATGAATTCTAGAATGCCATTCTTCAAAAAAAAGTTTTGGAATTCCTTTTGCACCACCCTGGTTCTGCTTGAACCTTCTCTCTTATCAACATTTCCAAAGTAGCACTAATATAACCCCAATTATTATTACTAATTATTCATTTACACTTAGTAATTTTAAACATTTAAACCAAGTTTTTTCCTTATCCCTAATCTTAGCTAGGTTATACATATCGGTCAAAACATATTCCAATCCACTCATAAGAGAGGAAATCTTAATGGTTTGTCCATTATTTGAATGGTTTTCACTTATTAAATGCATTATATTCATCTTCCATAAAATTCAAATGCCTCAAGCAGCTCCATCTGTTTCCACTTGAACTAACATTTCCACCTCCCTAACATTTTGGATAGAGCATCTGAACCATCCTTACCTATTTTAGTCTCTTGTATAAAAAATACATCTGCTTTCAATTAATCAAGTCATCTCTTAATCAACCATCTCTTGTCAAGGGCATTACAATCCTTGAAATTCCATGTTAATATTTTCATGATTCTTTGAGAACGGAGGAATCCTTTCTACAAATATAAATTCTAGACCTTTGGTGTACCCAACACCCTCCAATTTCACCCAATTAGGCTTTCTAACTCTTTCTCTTCTCCCCAAATTCGCATTTCTCTATCTCAAAATTTTATTGATTAATAGTTTTTTTTTTTTTGATGGCTAACTCCCCTTCCATCCCCCAATCATCTTTCCCCTATAGGGATTCTCATTCTGAGTGAAAGGAAATACAAGAGCAAGGAAAGAAAACAAGGAGGTTGAGACATAAATTGATTTCTTTAATTTACAAACTAAGTTTGCATTACCTTCTTTAATAAAACCAGGAGGTTGAGACATATAAATTTCCTCATGTAAATCACCATTAAGAAAAGCACTTTTAACATCCATTTGGTGAATAGGCCAATTCATTCTAGAAGCTAAAGAAAGCACAAGTTTAATTGTAGGCATTTTAGCAACAGGAGCAAAAGTTTCAGTATAATCTAAGCCTTCAATTGAGAAAAACCTCTAGCAACTAATCTAGCTTGAAATTTACTAACTTGATTATTAGCATTTAATTTGGTTTTATAAATCCACTTGCAAGAAACAAGATTTTTACCATGAGGCAAGGGAACTAAATCCCAAGTTTGGTTAGAAATTAGAGTATCATATTCTTCCTTCATTGTTTTTTTCCAATGTGGTTGATTTTTAGCTTGATCAAATGTTTTAGGATCATTAGAATTCATAATAGTAGTCATTAAAGCATAATTACAATAATTAACTCTTCTAGCTTGAAGTCTATCCATTCTAGCTAAGTATTCATCACTATCTTGAATTAAAGATTTGAACCATTTAGGTCTTCTTTTAGAAGTAATGGATTCATCACTAGAAGAAGAGTCATGAGGAGTAGAGTTATTATTATCATCATCACTATCACTAGAAGGAATAGAAAGAGATGCATTAGGATTAGGGTTAAGAGAAGGAGTTTGGTCCTCCACGAGCACAACTTTGCTTTGAGAAAGTTCACCATCCTCCACTTTAGAACAATCATGAATGCCTTTTTCTGCAATACAAACATCTCTTGCAACTTTTACCTTGTTAGTAATAGGATTGTAAACTCTATAACCTTTAGTATTTTCATCATAACCAACAAAAATAAAAGGAGAAGATTTAGCATCTAATTTTTTTCTTTTCTCCTTAGGTTTGTGAACATAAGCTATGGAACCAAAAATTCTTAAATTCTGCAAATTGGGCTTTCTACCAGACCAAGCTTCTTCAGGAGCTTTATCCTTTAAGGCTTTGGTAGGTGTTCTATTAATTAAATAAGTTGCACAAGCCATAGCTTCAACCCAAAAATTGTAATCCATGTTTTTTGCATGCAATATACATCTTGCAATTTCCACAATGGTCCTATGCTTCCGTTCCGCCACACCATTTTGTTGTGGTGTATAAGGAATGGTAAGCTCATGTTTAATTCCAAAAGATTTCAAATAAGCATTAAATTCATTATTGACATATTCTCTTCCATTGTTAGTACAAAGAATCTTAATTTTAGAACCAGATTGCCTTTCTACAAACATATGAAATTTAGTAAACACATCAAGCACTTGATCCTTACTATGAAGGAAATATATCCATGTTCTTCTTGAAAAATCATCAACAAAGGTAAGAGCATACCTTAAACCTTGGATGGAGGGATTCTCCATGGGACCCAAGAGATTACTATGAACTAAATGCAATTTAGTATATGCCCTCCAAGATTGACCATGAGGAAAGGGTTCCCTATGCATCTTACCACTCATGAAACCATTGCAAACAATTTGAGAAGGAACAATAGTAGGCAATCCATCAACCATATTTGCTTTTTGCATCAATGAAATATAATCAGAATTGAGATGGCCAAGTTTTTCATGCCATATATTAAAATCAACAGTAGTAAGCAGAGAATACTTTGGAGGAGCAAATTCATAGAACTTGAATAAGTTATCACTATCCATTTTAGCAGTAGCAATAACATGATTATTTTTTGGATCAATGATATAACATATGCCCCTATAAAAGTTAATCTTATAATCTTGAAAAAGTTTAGGAACTGAAATCAAATTTGATTTTAATTTAGGAACATAAAGAACATCAAGTAATTTCCCCTTAGGAACATTCACATCACCAATAGCTTCAAATTTACAACTATGATTATTAGCTAATTGAACAGGAATATTAGAAGTATCAGGATGCAAAGATTCAAAACATTCTTTATGAGAGGTAACATGTTGAGATGCACCAGAATCAATAATCCACTCAAGTGGTTGAGAAACATTATAAGTACATGTAAATGCATGACGAGATGAATTACCATTATTATTACCTTTCTTAAAATGAGGTTTATGTTGTTGATTATTTTGATTATTTTGGTTCATGGGCTTTTTACCATTTTGCTTCTTAAAACAATTATTAGTAATATGTCCATCTTTCCCACAATATGTGCAATGGGGTCTTGTTTGAGAATTATTCCTTTGATTATTGTACATATTATTATCATTATTATTATGAGAATTATTATGATAGGATTTAGAATGAGATTGATAATTAGAAGATTTGTGATTATTATTATGATTATTATGATTATTATTATGATTATGATTATGATTATGATTATTGGATCTAAAATTATTATTATGATTTTGATTTTTACATAAAAGCATCTTCACTACTTTTAAGAGTACCAAATTGAATTAATTTAGCTTCCTCTTGATGCAATAAATTATGAAAAATATCACAAGTTAATTGAGTAGCTAAGCTAGGAATAGCAAGTTGAGAATGAATATTCGTAATAAATTGTTGAAATTGACGAGGAAGACATTTTTTAAGAATAAGATGAATTAAACATAAATCAGCTAGAGTAACTCCTAAATGAGTTAATTGACTATTAACAGAATCAAACTTTAATAAGAATTCATCCATAGTTTTCAAATCTGTATACCTGAGATCTTCAAGTTGATCTCGAAGCTGAATTTTTCGAGATTCATTTGAACTATCATAAGTTGTTTTTAAAATTTCGCAAGCTTCATACGCTTTTGTACAATTTCCAATTAGAAGATACAAATCAGGAACCATTTAAATACCAATTAAACCAAGTTCTTCCTCATTTTGAGCCTTCCATCTATCTTGGTCGGCTTGAGGAGCAATTGTAGCGGGCTCAAAGGTTTTATCAGTAGCAACATCAAAAAGGTGTTTGAAACGAAAAATAAATGAGATATGTGTTTTCCATGAATGATAATTAGAACTATTTAATTTAATTTCCAGAATTAAAATAGACATATTTGCAAAATAAGCTTAAACAATAATAGTTAATATTTATAAAAAATTACCCCTTTTTGGATTAAAAGACGAAAAAATAAATAACCTCCTTGATTTTAAACAAATTTAAGTTTAAAATTTAATTAAACAAACTTTATATTAAAAAAAACTTTAAATCTTTATTAATAAAATAAAACAATTTATATTGAAAATTTATAAAAAACTTTATATATTAAACACTTTATATATTAAAAAAAGTATATTAAAAAAAAATCATAAACCTTTTTTTTAAAACTTTTAATTTTTTTGAACTTTTTATATACTTTAAACTTTTTAAAAGTTTAATACAGGCTTTTTAAACTCTTTTTATATATTAAAATCTTTATAAACTTTCCTTTAAACTTTGTAAGAAATGAGAAGCGTATACTAATGAATAAGAAGAGAAACTGTAACTTTTTATAAATTTAAGTTTATTAGAAGTTTGTTTTATACATGAAAGATCTAAACTTTTTTTAGAAACTTAAAAAAACATAGAATAGACTTAAAATTGTTGTAAAGTCGATAAACTTTGAATAGAAGGAAGGTTCAAAAAGAAATTTTTTTTTTTTTTTGAACTTGCAGGAAGCAAATAGGTGCACAGGCATATACGTTAAAATCAGAAACTGATAGAGACGATACACTCAGCATAAACATGAGATGATGAATTATTGATATGGTAATAATAATGATTGAGGAAATTTGAAATATTTTGAAAGGTATAATAAACGTATGTAACAGCAAGGTGTAGAAACGTATTATGAAATGCAATAGACATGTAACAACAACTGCAAAATAAACGTATGATAATTATGTTGGACAGAGACAATTCGGTGCATAAAGACAAAGCATACAATGAATATTTTAGCAAAGCAAGATACTAATGAATGGAGTTGCACAAAAATTGCAAACGAAACCAAATAATAAATTATTACGATAAAACTCCTCCCAACCGCAACAAGAAAAGGAACATTTAGAGATAAGAAAATAGTGACTCTACCATGCAAGAAGAAAAAGCATGCAGCAATAGAAAAAAATAAAAATGAACGAACACTTAAACAAATGAAGGAATGCATAGAGAGCGAAGAGGAAGAAAAGTAGGCTAATATCAATTTGAAATTAATATAGATTAAAATAAAACAAAGAGAATTAGAATTTTGTAAATGAGACCAAAAAACTTGTTAACAAAATCCTACATAACAATATGAAATTTATTTTTATCAAAAATACTTGCAAATAAATGAAATGATAGAACCTGCAAACAAATAGAGAATTCCTTGGCTTAATAGTGAACCAGTTTTGGCAGCAAGCCTTCCAAAACAAGTTAGATAAAATGGGTTTGGCGGCAAGCCTTCCAAAAACAAAACTCAAACCAAAAAGAAGACTTTGGCGGCAAGCCTTCCAAAGCCACAATATTAAAACCAGAAAGAAGAAACTTTCGCGGCAAGCCTTCCAAAGCTTTTAAAAAAAAGCTAGAATCTAAGAAGATTAAACCTACAGGCAAACTTGTTAAAAAGTTTGAAAAAAAATTTAAAATCTGAAATAAGAACCTGCACAGTAGAAAATATTAGAGAAAGAACTTCTTCTCCTCTCAAGAATTCCTCCAAGAAGGTGAACTCCATAGAATGGTAACCTTCATCAATGTCAACTTAAAACAAGGATTAGAAGCCTGCTCTGATACCATGAAAGGAAATACAAGAGCAAGGAAAGAAAAATGAAATTCAAGTAAGTTTATTGATGAAGTAAATGTTACCAAGAGAAATGCAAAAACCTTGCAGCAATCACCCAAATGTGAAGATGGAGGCACAAGAACTTTTGAAAGGGGAAAAACAAAGAAAAACCCCTTGTGATATTATGAATGAGGCAATGCCTAAAATGAGAGAGAGAGAGAGAGAGAGAGAGAGAGAGAGAGAGAGAGAGAGAGCAAGAAGCTCTTTACAATATTGTCATTGAGAAGAAATGAGAGAGGATACATCTCTTAAATAGAGATGAGGAGAGGAGTTACAAAGTAACTCCCAAATCTATGAATGCCACCATTCATAAAATGTGTGTGCCATGTGTCCACATCCTCTTATGGAGGAAATCTAATATTCCTTAATAAAGGAAAATAAAAAGAAATGACTTGTCCTCACACATGTACTAGAGGACAAATTACATGTAGGAATTCCAAAGGAATATCCTAAACTAAATACAAATAAACCTAAGCTAAGTAAAGATTAAATATTCTAACACTTAGCCTACCTCTTTTTCCTCCTCACTGCTATCAAGTTTGAAAATATGATTCTCACTATTCTTCTCGTTGTGTTTCAATGGTGACTCTTGGACATCTTTAAAATTAAGTGCTACTCGAGTCCCTTCATGCTAACCATTCTCCTTCTAAACTAAAACATCTCACATTTTTTCTATCTTACATGCCTGACACCAGAATAGCCCATTCCACTTTAGCTAGAGCCTTGCCCATAATGTTTGTAGTTTTATTAGTGCCGTGAATGTAAAAACTTAACTTGTGCATCAACCTTTGATAATCTCTATTGCTCGAATCTACTCTCGAGTCTCCTCTTCTTGAAATTGTTTGTCACTCATCTTCTGAAGCAATTTTCTAGTTGTGGCCTATTGAGGCATGTTTTTGGGTCTTTGGAGACCCTTTCTTATACAATCTTATTAAATATTTTTTTACAAGATCGAGGCTCAACTTCAAATTTTCCTTTCCCACCAGGTCCCTCCTCTCACACGTATCTATGAATCCTTCTCTATATACCTCTATGTGTCCAATTCCTGGCGATGGCTAGGGGTTGGTGCCTCAAAAATTTTATTGGTTAAATTTACTGTTGTAGGGATTATCCCTTTCAAACTCACACATTCCCCTTCTACATGATCAACCCCTTTGCAATTTCAACAATGATCAAGGACTTCCTCAACCATAATTTGTTGATTTTATATCCTTGGATTAGTTCAAATTTTAATATAATTGGGAAGGATGAATTTTTTTCCCAACTAATACATGCTAATGTCCTTCATATCAATAGCTTCATCTTCTTTAATAAAGAAACTTAGCTTATTCCCTATTAATTGAAGTGCATCCCAATCCCAGTATTCTCTAGGGAGATTATAGTCTTAGCCAAACATGGATTTCATCTACTATTGTTTTGGTTGGGTTGAAGTTTGGCTCCCACTCTTTAATGAATAAACCCAATCCACCCATGAAGAAGGATCCATTGTTGAGCAACCAATTTTTTAGTTTGGAATATTCTCCTATGACAATATAAAGATGATAGGGAGACTCTCTCAAAAGTGTTGCAATTTGATTTATGGGTTAGGACAAAGTGTTATTGTGGGCTTCCTTGTTTGTTTATGCCCTTCTCTCCTTGTGTGAATTTATCCCAACACCCAAGCTCCTTTGGAGAACTCTCTACCAACTAGATTGGTCCAATTACTCAAATCCAAGGTTACAACTCACATGAGTAAGTTCAACCTGCAACATGCCTATTTCAATGCTCTTTACTTGCAAGGGACTAAGAAGGATTTGACATGGTTTACCAACTCCCTCCATGTGTTTTTGGTGTCTACTCCATTTCATTTCCCTATCATTTTCATAGTTCCTATAATTAAGGACTTGTATCCCTAAGAGCTTCTTTTTGCCCTCCTTTTATGGTTTTTGCTCTTTGGTTCTAAAAACTATCAAAGGACCCCTCAGAAGCTTTATAGATATGAATGCCCATTTGGACACCCTTCAATATTTTTGAGGTTAGGTGGTCTATTCTGTCCGTATAGGTACTGTCCCAAAAATGGCACTTTTCAAGGGTTTTGGACTTATGTGCATTCACTAATGGGGTTTATAGGTCTCAACACCCTATCAAGCCTCTACACTTGAACTGGGGATCTGCCTACCATCCATCCTCAATAAAAAAACACTTGGAACTATTAAATTTGTCCACTCCTGCAAGGAATAAGGTAAAGTGCAGTTTTGTTCCCTAGCTGGGCTATGGTAGAGCTCGCCCAGGGCATGATTTTAAAATGATTCAATGCAACTTCCTGGTCACAAAATTTAATATTTACACTGCACATAGACTCCATATCTTCAATCCCAAAGGCTATTGGGAACCCACAATGGGAATTTCAGATGGAGTCATTTTTAGGTCCTAAACCCCTTGCACAAACCAAGAACAGTGAAGAAAGGAAAGAAATTAAATACACCTACTAAACCTGAAAAATGAAATAACACAAATACTTTTTAACAACCACAACAAAAGGTACTAAGCCTCCATGAAAGTACATAATGAAAACTAGTCCATTTGGTACGGATTGCAATAAGCAATTTGAGAAATTTCAATGAAAATTCAAGAAATTACTTCAGTTTTCTATTGAAAATTCAATCATAGAGGTCCTAACTCTTTTAAAATGTTTCGAGTGGCCTTATATATTCCCACACAATAATATCCAACCACCAATCAGACCACTAACTACTGCTTTGAGCAAGTTTTCCAAAATTGCTCACATTTTTGACAAAATGTTGTCAAGCCACCATGACAACTTTTACTCTATAATGCATTTTGACAAATATGTGAAATCTTCACAATCTTGACCACCTAGGATGATTTCCTAATATCAAATAAACATCTTCAAAATCCTTATGAGGCCTTACAAGGAATTTTTATAAAGTTTGCTATGTGATGCCATTTAAGGCTTACAAAGGCACATAGGCCCAAAACAGAGTAAGAAGCTAAGTTTAATGGCAAAGAAAACTACAAAAAAAACTCAAAGAAAAATTTTGGACTCTTCAATATTCCTTTATTCAACCATTAACCCAATGAGGATCAGTCACACCAAAAATTGCAAGTTTAGTAAGACACCTCAGGTGCTCTTGCACCAAAAGACCATTCAATATGTCCTTCAGATCACAATGAAAATACCATGTCTCAGCACACCATTTTTTGACCCTACTAAAAGCTAGCCATTCTCCTTCCAACATAATAAGGAAGGTTGTTTCTCTAAAACAACATATTGTCTCCTTCCATTCTTGTGAGTCCAAAGAAAAAAACAATTCTATTTTTAGGTGATGAAGGACTTACCTTTTTTCTTTCATTCCTTTTCAGTGGCTCCTTTGGTTTTCATTCTCTGGAAAACATCCACTTGCTATCGTCCTTAGTCTTAGCCATTTTCCTCTTGAAATGAGGGAAAAAATGTTGTCGCCCCCCTCTACCTTTGGGATATCTTTATAGTTCAAAGAAAACTCCATATGTACTGTTATATTAGAATCCACTAGTCTTTTGATCCTCCCATGTCTATCTTGGTGGCTTCCAATCTCCATCTCTATTCTGCACAAAATATCATTCATTTTCCCACCTCCATTTGTTGCCATGCATATCTTCATCTTTTTTAGATAGTACTATTTATTCATTATAGCTTTTTATTTTGTGGTTCTTTCTTTGTATATTGTTCTCACCATTGTCTCTTGGGACTTGTACATTACATAATAATATTTTGTCTTTGCTAATTAATGTTCACATTTATTTGATCATTTCACATTTAAATCAAACTTGTATTATTTTATAGGGTAGTTAAGGGTAATCCAGGTCTAATAGGTTGTGAGGGATTGTTGAGAGATGATAATGGTGGGTTGATTTGGTGGTGGTGATCCCATTAAGAAGTTAGACCAATTACCTTGCTAAAGATATCGCAGCATACCGTGGTTTGAGCTTGGCCTATCAATTGAAATAGAAAAATGTTTGGCTCAAAGGGGATTCTAAGAATATACTTTAATGCCTTAAGGGGTCCCAATGTCATTCATGGACTATCCAAAGTTGGATAATTGAAGCCATCAAGATTATTGATTCTTTTGATAATTGTATCACTTCCCATGCTTTTAGGCAAGCCAATTGTGTTGTTGATTATTTTGCTAAAGTGGCGGTCCCAATTATGGACTAAGGATGATATATATTGCCATCAAAAGTTACAGATTTAATATTATATGAAAGGTTGCATGCTTATGTGGGAAGCATTGATTAATGGATATGGTTAACTCCTTGCATTGTATTTTTTGTGCCAAATTTCCTGACTCCCATGATTTATAGGTGTCTTTCTTACTTGTTGGAACTTGGAGTTATTATTTTCCTCAATCTCTGGTTACTAGTGTGAAGTGTAGAGATTCTATTATGGGGAGCAATAGGAACTATTGTCACGTCCCTATTTTGTAAATTATAAAATAAATTATATTTATTTAATTAAAGATTTTCTTTAAATTTCAAAAATAATAAAATACAAATTTTTATTTAAATTAATATTAATCATAGCTTTATTATCATATATTAAATATTTTATTAGAAAGCTTTTAATTTAATATTAAATATTATATTTACAAAACTAAAAGAAAAAACAAAATTATATATTAAAAACAATATTTTTAAGCTAAAGTAAAGTTTACATATTTTGGGGGGGTTGTGCACCGGGGGACGATGTCGCGCGAGCGTTTTCTGCAGAGGGCCAAGCTAGGGTTCCAAAACCCTAGCTCGTGATCGGGGGTTTCTGCAGGGTGTCCAGGGTGAGCAGAGAAGGGTGTGTAGTGCAGGGGGGGAGGGGTCTGGGTAGTGCGGAGAGCAGCGGAGGGCAGAGGGGAGAAGTGCGGTGGTCTGTGAGTGGGTGCAGGCTGCGCGGCTCGACCTCCTTTCTAAACAAGCAGCGAGTTCCCATGGGGCAAGGGACCATGGGTGGACCTCCATCCCAGGTGTGTTGGGGAGGGGTGGAGATTTGGGGGTGGTTTTCTCTTTCGAGCCCCTTTGGGGTTTAGGGGTTTGTCCTTCTTGTGTTTTATGATGAGTATTGGTAGGGATGTTTCAAAGGATCAGCCAGCCTTGGATTTTTGTGTTGTGGTGGGATCAAAACCCCCATCATAGGGCATGAAGACATTCAATAATAACCTTTATTCCTCAGACGTGGGATCTGGTAGTGCGGGGAGCTCTTGCATTTTGAAGATTAATGGTTGCTTGGAGAGATGCAGCAAGAGGCCAAAGCTGGTAATTCCTCCTAAGATGATAGCGGAGGACGTCGAATATTTTTCAAAACATTCGCTATATTGCAAATTTTTGGGAATGAGGGTTTCTTTGCAATTTTTGGAAAACTGGGCGCAAAGGACTTGGGCTGTGCAGGGGGAAATGGAGATTATGCTGCTGGCAAACAACTACTTCATGGAGGATCGCAATAGGGTTTTCGAAGGTGGTCCATATTTTTACAACCAGGTGGGGTTGTTAATAAAACCTTGGCATGCGGGGTTTAACCCTTCAGAGGAGCTCTCGAATAGGGTTCCTATGTGGGTTCGTTTACCTCATTTCCTTGTGGAATGTTGTTGAGAAGATGTGCTCTAGATGCTTGCCACTTTGCTTGGGAAGCTAGTGGGATCCTCTACGTAAACCCTAGGGAGAAAGGTAATGAACTTTGCACGTATTTGTGTTGAAATTGATCTTAGTAAACCCTTGCTAGATGCTATAGATATGTGCGCAGGATCTTATTCTTGGGTTCAGTAGTTGGATTATGAGACTTTACCTTTCCGCTGCCTGTTGTGTCATGAGTATGGTCATTTACAGCATAAGTGCCCTAGATATAAACCGATGATGCGCCAACCTCAGTAGTCGGAACCGAACGAAGATAGGGCTAAAAAAGGGAAAGCTCCTATGTCAGTCGAGGCTGGGGGTACTGATGGTTTTATCCCAGCTAGGACAAACAATAGGAACTGAGGACAAAAGAGGCCTTTGCAGGAGAGACAGGAGGAGGACACCTTCAATAGATTTGAAGTCTTGGATGACCTTGACCATGAGGAAGTTAATCCGGGGCTAACCCCTTTGGATCAAGGAGTGTCAGGAGGGGCCCCAGAAAGAGTAGTTGAGAACCTTATTTATGCCCTGCTAGTGGTTAGAAGCCAACAGATGGAGATGGATCAGCTAGTAGGGGTTCAGTTGGGACTCACTCCTGGGTCTAAGGTGAATTTGGCTGAAGGGGAGGGCTCTCCGATAGCTTTGAAGTTGGAACCGGCTGGGGTCAAAAGAAATAAGTCTTTCGCTCATCTGGGTTTGCATCAGAAAGATATTAAGAAAAGTGCATCAGAAAAGAGCTCAAAGGTGGGTAGAAAGAAGGATTTGGACAAGATTAAATTGATGGGGGCTTGAACAGTGGCCCTAGACAAAAAGATGTTCAGAATTCGATTAGGAATCATTCACGTGATGTCATATTTTTGCAAGAAACTAAAATTACAGTGGAGAGTATGATGGGCATGGTGCCAAAGATGTGGAATCGAGGAGAATGTCAGTGTGTTGGCGTAGCAGGCTCCTCTGGAGGGGTGGCCTATCTTTGGAACCCCTTAAGGTTTTGCCCTATTTGGTGGGTTGCCTCCCGATCGTCATTATCTGGGGTGTTCTCCAATTTTGAGCCTGGGGAATTCATTTTGTTTTCTAACATCTATGCCCCCACTAATCTTTTGGGTAAGAAACACTTATGGTCTCATATTTCTTGTATGCAAAGGATGGAAACTTCAATGCCATCCTTGAGCTAAGTGAGAAGAAGGGGGGGGGGCATGATGAGGTTGGAACCTTCTTCTTTCCTCTTGCAGGATAATATTTCCTTACTGCAGCTTGTTGACATTAAGCCTGGTAATGTTTTTTTCACATGGAACAATAGGAGGGTGGGAGAGGATTGGATTGTAGAGAGGTTGGATCATTTCGTGGTTTCCAGGTTTTGGATTGGTGGGGGATGGTCCACTAGTTTGAAGATTCTTGATTAGAGAGGGTCGGATCATTGTCCCATCAAACTGGTTTCTTCTTCGGCACAGGTTGCTCACTCACCTTCATTCAAATTCCAACTTATGTGGCTTCAGGATCCTACTTTGCAGGCTCTTATAGCGGAGTGGTGGAGGAAAGGGAGGCTGGCCTTTAGCACTGCCATGTACTCTTTTGCTAAGCAGCTGCAATTTGTTAAGTTTCAGCTCAAAAAGTGGAACCAACAAGGTTTCAGGAACATTTTTCATGCCAAAAAAGCTGCTCACGTTGTGCTGAATGGGATCACCAGCATAATCAGAGATCAAGGTTTGTCTGAGGACTTGCTCAAGGAGGAAAACAGGGCGGTCAAGGTGGTAGAGGAATGGGAGCTTACGAAAGAAATTTACTGGAAGCAGAGAGCTCATATTGATTGGTTGAAGGAGGGGGGCAATAACACTACTTTCTTCTTCAACTCAGTGAAAGCTAGAAGGCATGGAAATTCCATCCCCATTCTAGTTAATGATAGAGGAGAGCAATGCTTATCCTTGCAAGAGATATCTAGGGAGGCGTCTCAGTTTTTCCAGTCCCTCTTCAGGGAGGATTCCCAGGAGGAAACAAGGGAGGAGAACCAGGTTCTCGCTTGAATTCCTTCTCTTGTCTCAAGGGAGATGAATAAGAAACTTTTGTGTCCTATTTTGTTAGAAGAACTTGAGAGGATTGTCTTTCAGATAAGAAAAGGAAAAGCTTCAGGACCGGATGGGTTCCCAGCTGAATTCTTTCAAGAATTCTGGGATATTATCAACCTGGATTTACTAGAGGTGGTGCAAGAATCCTAGAGGAACTAGCAGATGTTTAGGGCACTAAATGCAACTTTTAATTCTCTTATCCCCAAGTGTGAGGGGGCTGACTGGTTAGGTCAGTTCTGCCCCATCTCTCTCTAAAATGTGATTTATAAAATCATCTCTAAGCTGATAGCAGATAGATTGAAGAAGGGCTTGAGGAATGTTATCTCTAAGGAGCAGAGTGGGTTTGTGGAAGGGCATCAAATCTTGGATGGGGTGGCCATTGCTACGGAGACCATTCACTCTATGGCAACCTCCAAGGAAAAAGCTATGTTTATCAAGCTGGATATGGCTAAGGAGTACGACAGATTCCGGTGGTCCTTCCTTCAGAAGATCCTTAAGGCGTTTGGTTTTGTGGACGAGTGGGTCCAGTGGGTTATGAGTTGTGTTATGACTACTTCTTTCTCTCTGCTTATCAATGGAGATCATATTGAGCTGTTTGGTGCATCTAGGGGTCTTCATCAGGGGGACTCCCTCTCCCCTTATTTATTCATTCTTATGGTTGAGGGTCTAGGGAGGCTGATTAAACATAATGTGGGCTTGGGTATTATTTAGGGTTGGAGATGGGGTAATGACTTGCAGCCGCAGTCCCATTTGCAGTTTGTGGATGACAGGACTCTTATGGGGCTTGCTCAGATCAGAGAAGCTAATAATGTGCGTATGGTCTTGGATGTTTATCTTGTAGCTTTTGGCCAACTGATCAACAAGGACAAATCTTCTATCCTCTTCTTCAACACTCCTGAAACTATTCAAACAAGGATTTCTCTTATCTTGATATTCCAAGTTGGCTCCCTGCCCTTGATTTATTTGGGTATTCCTATATCTCTTGGTAACCCTCCTAGGGATTCTTGGTAGGGTATCTTGGATAAATTCCACATGAAGGTTGAACACTGGACTCATAGATGGCTATGCTTTGTTGGGAGGACTCAGTTGATTTAGTCGGTGGTACAAGCTCTTCCAATCTATCGTTGTATGCTTCAAGTGGCTCCTAAGTGGTTCTTGAAGGGTCTGGATTCTCTAGCTAGGCAATTCTTATGGGCAGGCAATCGTTCCTCTTCAAAATGGAGCCTTGTCAATTGGGACTTGGTATGTAGCCCGAAGCAGCCGGGGGGGCTTGGGTTAAGACGGTCTATTCTTTTTGGGGAGGTGCTAGTAGCTAAATTGTATTGGAGGTGGTGTGTGGAGCAGGATCGAAGTTGGGCTTGAATTTTGGCCAACAAATATATGCAGAGGGTCCCAATGGAGGAAATCCCTTGATATCCGCTTCAAGGAAAGGGCTCTTCGATCTAGTATACTCTCAAGAGGGGGGCTTCTCTCATTAAGGCAGGACTCTTTTGGATTTGTAGGAGGGGGGAAGAGGTACTTTTCTGGAATGACTCTTGGGATGGATATCCTCCCATTCTTGATCAGTTCCCTAACCTTGGGAACTTGTGCCAAAGGTTTTTGGAGGCTGGATGGTCAAGGGTGAGTGACTTCAAGGCTGTTTATAGGTGTGGACGGATGGATTTGGAGAGGTGGAAGACTCCTGATGAGTGGCCAGTTGTTGGGACAGAGGAAGAGTGTGCGGAGCTGCAAGGCATTTTGGCGAGTAGACACTGTAGCTCCCTAAAGGGTAGGGATGGGCTAGCTTGGTCTCCAAATCCTAAGGGAGTGTTCACGGTGGCTAGTGGCTACCAGGAATTATTATATAGAGAGGTGAACTGGTGGAAGCAGGTATGGAGTAATGTGTCTTGGCCAAATTGTAATTGTTTTGTTTGGACTTTGGCTTTGAATAGATGTCTTACCTTGGAAAATATCCACAAGCAGGGATTTCTGGGGCCCTCTATTTGTGTTTTGTGTGGTAATGGGGAGGAAGATTCCTCACACCTGTTCTTCAGATGCCCCTTCTCTCTGCTTATTTGGCATTATTGGTGGGGGGTATGGAAGCATCCTTGTATCTACGTGGATTCTCTGGTGGAGTTCTGGAGTAGTTTGGGTAGACCTCCTATCCTGTCCTCCTTTCTTCAGATTGTCTGGTATATTGCGTCCATATTCATTCTGTGGCAGATCTAGCTTGAGAGGAATAGGAGGATCTTTCATGAGGTCAGATTATTTGTTCAGCAAGTTTGGAATAAGATCATTGCAATGATCCGGGAGACTATGGAAGCAAAATGTGAGGTGAACTTTACTTTGGGTAGAGATGAGGCTCATATTGTGACTAGGATTGGTTTGTAGGAGTTATCTCTGGCCTCAGCTTGTGTCAGGAGAGGTAGACGAGGCATGAAGAAGGTGCAAAGGGTGGGAAGGTGGATACCCCCTCAGGATGAGTTTATAAAGATTAACACTGACGACTCATCTAGGGGTAAGCCAGGCCCTGCTGGAGTTGGTGGTGTTGGCAGGAATAGTAGGGGGGAGGTTGTTTTCCTCTTTTTGGTGCATAAAGGGTGCCAGTCTAACAACTTTCTGGAGGGATTTGTGATTCTCTATGCCCTTGAGCATGCTTGGGAGTTGGGATGAAGGAAGGTGATTTGCGAATCAAACTCACAAATTGTTGTTAACTTATTGACTGAGCAGAGGGTGAGTGGGATTCAGTGGCAATTGGCAGGGATTGTTCAGCAGATTCTCCAAATTAGCTCTTTAATGGAGCAAGTGTCTTTTGTCCACATCCCTCGGGAATGGAATAGAGCAGCTGATTGTTTGGCCAAGTGGGCCTCAGAACATGGTAGGGACTAGAAAGTTAAAGCCTGGGAGCATCTCTCCGAGGATTACTGTCAGGACTTGCAGAAGATATTTACTGAGGACATGGATGGTTATGAAGTTGGATAATCTAGGGCTAGTTTGGTGGTCCTCTACTGGGGCCTTGGGGCTCTGGGTCTCTTTGTAATTCTTGATTCAGATTTTCAATAAAGTTTTTACCCTTTTATTCAAATTTTTTTTTTTACATATTTTAATTAATAAATAAAAAGAAAAGGTTCTTACTTACTAAAAGCTATCTTTTCTTTTATAAGGGAAAGAAACATTTATATAGGTAAATTTTTCTGTTTTAATAAAACTTACTTACATGCAAGTAATTTGTTTCCTCTTCTTAAAAGATAAAAAAGAAAGGCACTTCCTTATTCACGTAAGTAGAGATAGAAAGAAAAAGTCTTAGAATAGAGTTAAGACTAAAAGCTTATAAAAGGAAACATAAGCTTAGTAATACTTTAAGAAAAATGCACAGGTAAGCCTAGGAAAATCCCATGCATGGGTTATGAAACAACAAGTTAGACAAAAGGAATAAAACATACCACCTTAAATAAATGTATGTAATGCATGGAGGGGGCAATAAGAATGGATACAAGTTTATGGAGCCAATATTAGTAGTGAAGGGAGGGAGCAAGAGGTCGCTACGCCTCTATAAAGAAGGGAGAGGATTGTTCATTCTTGATGAAACCAATTCTGGTACTAAATATGGGTGATAGATCTATGGATCTAAGTACTACCACCACATGCATTGACTCCCTCTATTTGCTAGATTCTGTGCAGTTCCATCTCACAATTACATTCCGCACCTCTATAAGCTTCACTTTGGCAGGCAAGGGAAACACTCGCAAGGAATTTAGCCCTTATATCTATTGATAGTATTTTTTTGAGAGTTTGAAAGCCTTTTATCATATTCCTATCTAAAAATCATTTCACATCTTAAACCCTTGTGAGCATCCTTAACTTGCATGTACGTTCTTCAATCCATTGTTATTATTATTAATACTATTTTTTGTCATCACACTTTTGAGACTTTATTTACCAATTTTAATGCATAAAACTTAAGTTGATTTCTTTGTTATATTGGTTAGAAGTGGTTTGTCTTTGACAATAGGGAAAACATGAGCCAAGAAAGATAGTATTCATTATGTTCATCTTTTATATTGATGAGTTGTTATAAAGGTTCTTATTGCATTGTAGTTAGAATGTATTGCATTATCATCAGTACATAGCGATGTATAAGTTTTATTCATAGGATGGTACATATGTTGTGTAATGGTTATTGATTAAATTCTCTAGAGGTTATCTAGGAAAAAGATTTGTGTGCTAGAATATGTGGTGATCAAAATATTAAAATTTAGATCCAAAAGGCCAACATACAAATGAGGCTTTTGAGTGTAAAGATTAACTATCTTAAACTAGTTTAACTTCTCAAGATGTATCTCATTGTTCTCTATCTCATAGGATCCCTAAACTCAATATTTTTCTCTCAGATCAATGAGAAAATGACTTAGGAATGACAACTCCAAGAATGAGTGATATTATGATCTACATGCATGAATGCATTTTAAGATCTATATGATATGTTCAAGCTATGATATTAAGCTAGGATCGAGATAATGATATGGTAAAGATATTAACAAACTATCCTAACATAATATATTAGCATGGATATGTTATGATATGAAATGTTTCTTAATGCTAAAATGATATTCTAACAAAGAGAGGCTAAAATGCTTTATAATTAGACTATAATGTAGATGCATGAAACTTGGGTATGGTTAATGAAGAATGTGAGCTCTATTTATAGAGGAAATAGGGCAATGAATGGTTAAGATTGAATAATCTTAACAAGGGTAAAGATTGAAAGTTGTCAATCCATGTTTACAATTTTCACCAATGAAATGGTGACAATTGTCAACAAGAGGTGGCTTGAGAGGGGATGTGAGAGGCATTAAATTCTTGAGAAGACATGAAGGTCACCTTAGGAGGTTGGGTTACGGTGAGTTTAGGGTCATCCATTGGATAAAGCTTTTACCCAAGGGATAAACTCTTGTGCAAGGGTTAAATGGGATAAATAGGGTCAAAGCCATGAGTGCTTGAATAAAGCTTTTACCCAAGGGATAAACTCTTGTGAAAGGGTTGAATGGGATAAATAGGGTCAAAGCCATGAAATTCTCTAACTCGAATCTCTATCTTTTTTTTAAAATTTTTGCGATTTTTGTCATGTTTTTCATGTTTTTGGGTCGATTTTTCATGGTTTAGCACGTAGGAGTAGGCGTTTAGTGCATGCCAATCAAACATTAGCGCATAGAAATCTTAGGCTTAGGTTTTAGCATGTAGGTTGAATAGTTTAGCACATAGGTCTGAATTAATGCATACGAAGCACATAACAATGCATAGGATAGAATAGTTAGCACATAGAAGGTAATAGTGCATAGAGAGAACAATCTATCGTGTCTGATGTCTATTGTAGTGCATTGAGGTGTTTTAGTGCATACACTTGGATGTTTAGCATATATAGGGCAGTGTAGCACATTGAAGATTAGATAGCGCGTCAGTTGAAAAAGTTGGAAAATTTTGTTTTTCAAGATGACATTCGATGGCGATGGATCTGGTAGCTTGTTTGAATGTTTATATGGGTTTGTTGGAGTTAGTTTTATCTGATATATGGGTTGTTAGGTAAATTTGTCTGATATATTGCTTTGATATGGTGCACTGATATTGGCCACGATATGGATCATGATATGAGTTGCTATTTTGATAGGAATTACGTTATGAGTCACTGATATGGGGCACCGTTAGTTGCACTGATATATTTGATAGATATGTTTCACTGATATGAATTAATGATATGGTATTTTGATAGGAATCACTTATATGTTGCTCTGATATGAAATACATATATGATGCTAATTAGTTTCATTCATATGATGTTGATATGTTTCACTGATATGATGTTGATATGTTGATATCTGATCAAGCTTCTGGATATGTTATGCTGATATAAAATTCTTCGATATGGTGTTTTGATTTATTTTGTTGATATGATGTATTTTGATATGGAGATGATGTACTAATATGTTGTTGATTTTGTTGATATGATGTTGAGTTAGTTCCTTATATGAATTTTGATATGATTTTGATGTCATTGATATGATACCTTGGATATGATTTACTAATATGTTTCCTTGATTGATCTTGAGATGATGTCTTTTGATGCGAGATTTGTTGCTGTTATGTTTTTGACTGATCATGATATCATGCCTTTGATGCAAGATTTGCAATTTGAGTTGATTTGTTTTGATAAAATTGATTGAATCGAGAACTGATGGTTGATATATTGTAATTTATAGGTAGATCTCGGTGTTTTAAAGTCTCGGGAGATATTCCCAAAGCTACGGGGACTCATCTCGTGGTTGCCACAGGCCGATTGAGATATCATTGAGAGATGTGGATTTTCATCTTTGTTAGACATGCCCCAATATACCATTAACTGGGGTTTGTTGATAGCACTAGCAGTGAGGTGGCGCAGTGACATGAACACCTTCCATTTGGTGACATGGAAGATGATGGTGACACCTGAGGATTGTTACCGAATCTTGTGGATTCTTGTTGTAGGAAATTTGTTGCCTTATGAGCAGATGAAGGAGGGTGGAAAAAATACTCTATGGTGTGTGTTACAAGATGACCACATCAGTTGTTATGAGATCCCCTGGCAGGAGTTTTTGGACTTAGGTTATGCTCCATTTCCTTTAGTATTAGCAGGTTTCATCAATGGTTTCCTTTGTCCTGACCATAGGTCGAAGGGACTGGCTGTAGGATGGGGTTTGGTTTTGGAGGATATGGTTACATAGGGTCGCAGGTTTGAGTGGGGGTCCTGTATGTTAGCCCACCTATACATGGAGCTCCACCAGGTGGTGTATCTGAGATACACTAATTTATCAGTAGGGGTCACATTGTTACAGGTGTGGGCCTGGGAGCACATATCCTTGACCCAACCACTTGCAGATAGGGATAGACCAGTTGGCCGACCTTATGCATATGGATATATAGGTGTAGTTGTCCAGTAAAAACTAGTCAAACTAGAGCACTGGCACAGGGTTCTCAATGATATAGATATGGTCATCTAGAGACCATATCTAGACTATGAGGTATGGATTGAGTATGGGCTAGAGATGCCCTATGTCTACATGTCTCGATATCTAATTGGGTGGACGCCCTTCATCATTGAGAGGTTTTTGAATAGTCGCGTTCATAGGCAGTATGGGAGATAGCAAGGTATTCCTTAGGTAGACTATTTGTATACTCATCGACAACATGATGTTCCTGAGTCGGGGTCGATCATAGATAGTGCTACAATAGTAGCTGAGTATATGACCTTGGCAGGGCAGATATGGGATTACAGAGCTAGGGTAGTGGACGTCGAGATGATGGAGGAGTTATCAGTTTACTTCATTGTGCATATGGTAGCCCATCTATCTAATCCTACAGAGCCAATGCCAGCTTTTGATGATGAGGAGGAGGAGCAGCTGTAGAGGTGAGGAGGTCAGAGGTGGAGAGAGGATGATGAGGGAGATGATGGGGGAGACAGCAGTGATGGTGGATGTAGTAGGGGTGGTCTTGTGTTTGGTGTGGGTGGAGGTACGGGGAGAGGTGCGGTGCTAACTGCAGTGGGAGGTATGGAGGGCGGTGTAGAGGGTGGCAGGTGACCCACACAGAGGAGGAGATCCAACATTCTTCCTCCACCAACTCCTCGAATAGGGACATGTGCAGAAATGACTACTTCATAGGTACCCATCCAGATTAGCAATTCTTTACATTAGCAGGATGCACAGATCAGGGCCCTACAGATTTTTGTATAGGAATTGCAGGCATAGGTGTTACCATAGCAGCAACAGATTCCACAACTATAGATGGAAAGGGATACAACTAGTGAATAATAGGGACGAATAAAGGCCCTTGCTGACAGGTTAGATAGAGGAGCTGCATGCACCCCTCTTATGGACACACTCTGGGAGATACAGTACTCGATCAAGGAGGCCGAGTATTACCAAAATTTATATAGGGATCTAGTCCCTCAAGAGTGGAGAGCTCCTAGCTATGCGGCAATGGCTTCAACCTGATATAGAGGCAGGCATTCTCAGACAAAGAGAAGAGGTGTTATAGGGCCAGCATGATTCAATCCATCTAGTGGGGATCCATGAGCAGGGACATCCGCTGTGAGACCCTCTGCCTCAGGGGACACTTGATAGGCTTATTTTTTGATATGGATCAGTTTTGTGATATGGTCACTTTTATTGTATTTATCGACATGATACTCAGTTGTACATTGTGACCTTGTTTTTGAGATTATATGATATATGATGACGATTTTCTCTGATCCACATGTGATGTGTCATGATGATGATTTATTTCTATATATATATGATGATTCTATGAGGATGATTTGATATTTAGGCATAGATATGATGATGTTATGATGCTCATGATAGTCATATTTATATCCAGCAATGATGATGTTATGATGTTAATTTTAGATGTATTGATCACATGATGATGTATGGATGCGCATGTTTGTTTCTTGATATCGTGTTTTGATGATGTGATGATGAATGGATGCTATGGATATGTTGTTCATATGATGGTGGTTATCTATATGTTTTGAAGCTGATATATTTGATCTGAAAATTATTCATATGATAATTGTATACACCTAAAAATGGTCTGAAGATAATTAATTAAATATGCAGTTATTCAATGAATACCCCTTCCCAATTAATTGAATTCACAAATAATTTGATTAATCTCCCCATTCATATACTTGTAAATAAATTTGAATGATTTATTTATATAGTTCATTCAAAAATCCCCCTTTTATTAATTAATTCTAAATTAATTAATTTCCCCCCATCAATTTCATTCTTCTAATTCCTAGTTAAGTTTAACAAATTCTTAATTTGTTGATATTAATTATCTTTTGCTAATATTTGAATTTCAGAATTCAAATATGAGCACATGGCTCCTAACTTCTAACCACCTAACCTAACCATCCCCTAACCTTACCCATTCTATCTAATCCTGGATTTAACTAACCCTAACCTATCTTGCACATCCTAACCTCTTTTATCCTAACCTCTTTTATCCTAAACTCTTATAGGTTGGATATTCTCCCCTTGAGACACATGACACTTTTGCCACATGTCTCCTCCCATGGATACTTTCCCTCTCATGAGAAAGGTTCCTTGAAACTTGTCACCGCGGAGATGACAAGTGTTCCTTCCTCCAACCTCTTCTCCAACTCCCTCAATCTTAGCCCTTGATATCTTCAGATCGAATCTGGGCCATCAATTCTTGCCACCTCAACTTTGGCCTTAGAATTCCTATATATACCACTCATTTTGGATAAATATAGATCTATTGCATCCTATATTTTAGCATCATTACTATAGGCATTTTTATCTCAATCATCTAGTATAATTAGTATTTTAGATTAATCATACATACAGTCATGCTTCTCATATCATTTTAGATTAATCTATCTTAATTTTCTTAGTATTGCATTCATTTAATTTACGAATGTATAGATTAAATCCCCTATCTTGGTGTAGTCTAGTCACTGGTATTGCCTAGATAAATATGAGAGAAAATCTGTACTCGCATCTTTTAGGAGGTAATAGGTTGATTTGTTATTTTTTTTTACATTTATTGATTTTGATGAACTAAACATGCATGTAATGATTTATTGAGTGTTTGTGTTTCAGTTACAGATTCCAAATTTCACACACACATTCATTGGTGCCCACCATCGAGGCGGAAAATTAATTTTTTGGTCTCGCAGATCATCAAATTCTCATCTTTCAGATTTTGTTCATACATTCTCTACAAAATATCATCAGACATTTTATTCATTATAGTACCATATTCCATCTTCTATCGTATGGATAGGTGAGAATCCTTGTATGGTCAGGTGAAAAAGTTTGTATGATTTCTTCTTTCTCGCATGAAAAACGTAGTACTTTTAGGTGTTTTTTTTATTTGATTTTTCTGGCACTAATGCTAAAACTGATCTATTTTTTTTGTCTATCTAAGCGATTTTCACAACCTGACAAGTTTTTCCAGAAAATTTGTCCAAGAACATGCCCATATCACTCAAAAATAATATGACTACCGATTCATTGTTTTTGCAGGTTGTCTAAGGAGATTCAAACAAACTTTGTGAATTCCCAATTGTTTTCTAGGCACCTAAATTGTGATGTAGTAAATAGAAAAACCTATTTTTCATGTTTGAGAAAAGTCTAAAAGGTAGGAGAGTATGCTCTTGTCTGCACAGATAATCAGAAATCTAGACCCTTGAAGCTTTTCCAGTTTGAGATTTGTGTTCTTTTAGTGGGCCTGTCATAGTGGGAAAAAGTAATCACCCTACAAGAATGACCCAAGTGAGTACAACTAGACCCAAGCATTTTGACTCACCATAATAAATAGGCCTCTTTGAGATTAGAGTCTCGGAGGATATAGAGTTATTTGAGTTTTCTCTTTGAGATTTCTCATATTAGGCATTTTTTCGGGACTCGCGGTCTTAATCACGCTTGTGTGACTACTTCTTGCTTGGTACCTTGTCAGGATATATGCCTCAATCGTGCTTGCACAACTTCAAGGGGTAACTTTGAACTGAAACTCTTACTAAGAACTCTAGGATTAAATCTACCTAATTCACCTCTGAAAGGGGGATAATCTTTTTGCAAGAGAGATAGTAACTCTCCCAAGATACTTTCCATATTGTGCCCCCATTAGCATTTGGAGTCAGCTAATACAGAATTGAGAATCCATTGCATGAGACTCAGCAACCATATTCTGATTAGCTATTGGGTGTGTACCTAAGTCTGCAAGCAAACGTTTTCTCTCTCAGCCAACTTCCTTAAGATTAGCGTGTTGTGCTTGAATTTACTTTATATCTTGTGTGTCTGTTGTGTCTTTATTCTTGATCTATCTGAAACTAAAACTGGAAAACCTAAATAAACAACTAAAGCATCAAACTCAGAGGTCAAAACCTTATTTCTTGTCAAAATTCATTTCTTATTTGATCCTATTCTATATGAGTCAAGACCTCAATTGCCTAGTTTGTCATACTACTATCTAAGAATTTTTGTATGACCCTCTATGTATTGTTGTACGAGCTTGCAACTTTCATTGTCTGTTTTGACCAACTTTTGAATACTTATAACAACATCTTGTACGAGTAACCTAGTTTATCGTCTGGTTACCTTAGAATTGTCATATGAGCCTCTATGTGTTTTCGTATGAGCCTGCAACTTTCCCTGTCTTATTTGAACAACTTTGAACACTTATAACAACATCTCGTACGCATAATCTAGTTTTTCATTTGGTTACCTTTAGTTTGTCCTATGGTCTTTGTCATTTTGTCGTACAAAAAATTTGTCTTCATGAGTCCATAAAACTTTGTTTACATGATTTTGATATCTTTTACAGACCTCTGTCATACTTTCCTGGTCAGTCCTCATACATCACAAGACAACATATACCTAGTATTTTTCATCCCAAGCATAGTATCTTGATAGTATGCCCCTTTCGTTGTGCTACATGATTTTGTCGATTATATCCTAGCTGGTTCAATCAATCATCTATCAATCTAATCAATCTAATCTGCTTAGATCATGTCTTATACAGGATAGCTCATTCCTAAAACCAAACTTGATCTCAATCTCTTCATCGAATCATCACCTCAAACAAACATCTAGATTCAATTTAATCTTGACATCTATATAACTTTTAGCTCTTGGTCACATCAATTGTAAATGCCCATTTTAAGTAGGGCTCAGAGATGAAAGATCAAATAAACAAAAATAGAAACACTTGAAATGGAAAACAATCATGAGGAAATGGCACAAGGAAATGAAATACAAGAAGAAGAGATAATTGATCAACACATCAAAGAAATCCAACAAGATCCTAAATTTGATAAATTCATGGAGAAAATATCGGCAGATGCAAAAGAAAAATAATTCCTAATGTTAGTAAAATCTGGTGCTAAACTTCCCCAATATTTTGACATAAATAATTTAAGACAAAGGGGAGGATCAAGTGACACTTACAATGACAATGAATAAAATGAAGAAATTTTCAGTCGCAAAAAGGATGACACAAGAATTACTGATGACACAAGAACTCAGGATGAAACATGAAGAACTAATGATGACACAAGAAGGAATCATGATGATACAAGAAGAGATCATGATCACACAAGAACTCATGATGATATGAGGAGAAATCAGGTCGATGATCCTCTCTTAGCTCTCACACAATAGATATAAACTCTTCAAACACAAATTCAAGGTATACAAGGAGGAACTACTAAGAGATATTCACTTCAAGAAATTCGTCCTTATCCATTTGATAGAAGTCGCAAAATGATACCTTTTCCTCCAAATTGTGAAACTCCTAGATATGATAAATATAATGGAATTCACACATGAGGACACATACCTAATGAGGTTATTTCCAAAGAGTTTAAGTGAACAAGCTATGGAATGGTTCTTGAAACTTCCACCCAGAATTAGATCATTTGTAGAATTGGTCGACAAGTTTGTTTCACAATATGTGTACAACATACAGCATGAGATCATAATACTAGACTTATGTCACACCAAGAAAAAGAGTGGAGAACCTTTCATTATGTTTCTACAAAGATGGAGATGATTAACTGCATGATGTCCTTGTACGGTGCCAGAATATAAAAAGATGGACATATTAATTGACAATCTAAACAAAAAATGAGTTATAACTTAAAAATGTAATGTCATCCAAGTTTCAAAAAGATGATGGATAATGGAATCAGGATTGAGGAAGCTATCGTAAAGAAAGGAGAGTTGAAGATATAAAAAGGAGTTAATCCTCCTCCCAACAAAAATACTAATAATAACAACAATGCTAAGCCCAAGTTTTGGAACAAACATCGAAACATAGTCAATGATGGGATATTGGATAATAAAAATGTGAAACCAAAGCAACCAGTTTTGAATTTATCAAATCAAACAACAACGATTCAACAAGATAACAATAAACCAAAATCATCATTTAATATTTTTTTTCCCAGGAAATTTACCAACATTGGTGAACCAATTAGGTCAACATTAAAGAAACTTCTTGCAAAAAAGTTGATTATCTTGCCACAAGCAAGAAACTTTGAACCTAAGGCAAAAGCTACTTGGTGGAATGACAACCATTATTGTGATTTTCATCAAAACAAAGGACACCAAATAGATGACTGTCAGCGGTTAAAACATGTCATCCAAGATTTGATTGACAATGGTGTAATAACTATGGATGGGCATAAGACAAATGAATTGCACACAACTTTCAAAACTCTGCTTCCTAATTATGAAAATGGTGAATCATCAACAACACAAAATGGCAAGGGTAAAGAACAAGTAAATTATACTCACTTATGATAACGTGGTTAATTTGATTATGATCAAAGAGAAACAAAAAAAAGAACCCGCTCATGTTATCACAAGAAGAAAAGCCAAGGGTACTATGTCTAGTCCTACAACTGACATGTCATCCACTTCAAAAAAATATAGTATAGTGGAGCAACTATAGAAAACTCTTGCGCAATTATCAATTTTAGAACTTTTAAAACTTTCACTCGCACATAAAAAAATTTTAGAAAGAGCACTAGTAGATATGGTGGTATCCAAAGATGTTGATGTAGATCAATTCCAAACTATGGTGGGACACATCACAATGCCTCTATGCTTATCATTCACAAAAGATGATGACATGTCTCTACAACATCCCCATAACACTCCCTTGCATATTGAAGTCCTTATTCATAAAACACGCGTTAAATATGTCCTAATAGATGAAGGAGTTGGATTGAATATTTTCTCATTAAGTATTGTTCATGCTTTAGGTTATTCTAAAGATGCAGTTGATCCCCGTAAAAAGATCATAGTCAAAGCATATGATGAAGAAGAGCATTCCTCCAAAGGAATTGTGGTATTACCAATCAGAGTAGGACCCTTGCAGAAAGATACAACATGCCAAGTTCTAGACTTTGATTTATCATACAACATACTTTTGGGAAGACCATGGATTCATGAAATACAAGCTATTCCCTAAAATTATCACCAGTGCCTGAAGTTTCCATACAATGGACAAGAAATCATAATTTCAGCAAACTCGAATCCATTCCAATATTGTAGTAATTTCAAACTGGCACAAGAGGTCATGGTTCTACATAATAGAGAGGCATCATCTTCAAGCACAAATTCAAAGGAAAAATCATTTTCCTCAATCTTGTCAAGTTTTAAAAAATAGATACAGCTAAAGGATCAAGGGAATGGAGAATTCACTGTCATAGTTACCACTTTCTCCTAAATATTATGGTAAACCATCAAACTCACAACACCAACCAATTGTCAAACCTCTTCCAATATTTGATGGAGCATTTGTTAGCATTGGGACATTAGCTGAAGAAAAAAAGGACAAAGATGTGCTACAATGGCTATACAAGGATGACGAAGTTCAACAAAAAATCAATAATGTCAATATACCCACAAAGAAATATGGAAAAGGATTTAACATCCTTCAGAAAATGGGATACACTAGAATAGGTCATGGAGGAACAAGAAAATAAGGTATCTTATAACCCATACAACCTCATAGTTAGCAGGCTATAGACAAATCAAGCTTAGGGTATGGACAAGTTACTCCACAAGAAGAAACATCTTCTAGGCAAACAAAAAGATGAACATGACAAAATACAAGAACAACTTGCAATCAAAAGAGAAGAAGAATCTACCAAACAAAAATAACAAGAAAACATAAGATCACAAAAAGAGAGAGCTTATAATCAGCAAAAAAGACAAAGTAATGGCACTTCCCAAGCAAAGTCAACTTCAAATCAAAGCAGATAAGAAGTTGGTATAAAGAAAGGAGAAATAATAGAAAGACTAACAAAACTAAATATCAACCTAGAGGAAGATGAATATGAGAGAAGAAAAGAGATAGGAAGAAAAATAGAAGAAACAAACCAAAAGCTATATGAACAAATCTGCAGATTGCAAGCTCCCAGTGACATAGATTCCAATGAATGGGAATGGGATTCCTATCATTTTGAACAACCATCTAAAGAAACCTGCTATGAAGAATATGTGGGTATTGATGTAGCTCATGCGTATATAGGCCTAATCTCAGGAACTAGGTCACTCGAATTAGAATCACATTCCATCAAAGATGATCAGGAACTACTTGCAAGAGGTCATTCTGATGAGAGTATCATCCTAGACATTGAAATACATATTGAATACTTTAACATTTTCATCATGACCCTTAATGCCTTTGAAACATCTCAACCTGAGGATCCCTTACCTTTAATACATCCTAAATTTATTGACTAGGATAATGAAGGACATACTAAAACTAATACCTTTCCTAATGACCATGCTATAGCCTTATACATCAATGCAATTGAGACCACAACAAATTCCACCAGGGATTTTGCCAATGCATCTTCTAGTCAAGTGGGTGCGAAATCTCCCATTCACAAAAATAAAAATAAAGAAAAAACATCAGGTCTAATGCTGAAAACCATTTATTGGCAACATTAGACCAAGGAAAAGTAAAAAGAAAGGACACTTCTAATGGTGAAATCCTCCTTGAGGCATCGAAAGATGGGAGATTTGACACCTTACCTTAATATTATCAAGAGAGATCATCTAAGTTTGTACCAATGGAAGCAATCAACATTGGAACAACGGATCAATTAAAGATTCTACATCTGACAACCTCTCTATCAAAACAAGAAAAGAAGAAACATTTGGAATTTTTCAAAAGATGAAAATCAATTTTCTCTAGTCATATGCAGACATGCTAGGGTTGGATCTAGATCTTATAATGCATCACCTAAATGTTGCTTCAGGAGCCAAACCAGTAAAACAAAAATTGAGAAAGATGCATCCTCATATTGCTCTCCTTGTCAAAGTAGAATTGAAGAAATTACTGGATGTGGGATTCATCAGAACTATGGCATATCCTCAATGGGTATCAAACATAGTTCCTATTTCTAAACCGGATAAAATTATCAAAGTATGCACAGACTTTAGAGATCTCAATAATGCATGTCAAAAGGATAAATTTCATTTTCCTAATATTAACATCATTGTAGATTTAACTATTGGATATTCCATGTTTTCTTTAATGGATGACTTCTCAGGATATAATCAAATTAAAATAGCTCTAGAAGATCAAGAAAAGATAACTTTCACGTGTTCATGGGCAACTTTCTACTCGAACGTCATGTCATTTGGAGGAAAGAATGAAGGTGCTACATATCAAAGATCCATGACAACAATATTCGATGACATGATGCATACATTTATGGAAGACTATGTAGATGAAATTTTGCCAAAATCATACAACAAAGAGGAACATCTAAAAATATTGAAAAAGATCTTTGACTGGTTAGATTAATACAAGCTAAGGCTAAATGCCAAGAAATGTGCCTTTGGTGTCACTTCAGGTAAGCTATTGGGATACATTATTTCAGCTAGGAGTATAGAAGTATATCGAGATAAACTTAAAGCAATCATGGAAATGGCATCTCCCAAAAATATTAGTCAACTCAGATCACTTCAAGGAAGATCATAGTCCATTAGAAGATTTGTTGCTCAGTTGGCAGATAAGTGTCAACCATTTACTCATCTATTGCACAAGAATGTTCATTTCAAATGGGACAATCAATGTGAAGAAGCATTCAACAAAATCAAGGAATATCCCATACAACCATAAGTCCTAATGTCACCAACTCAAGGTAAGTCATTGTTACTATATGTATCAGCCATAAAAGTATCATTAGGAGTTATGCTCACACAACAAGATAATGAAGGAAAAGAATGAGCTATTTACTACATTAGCATAACATTAGTGGGATATGAGCTCAATTATTAACCAATAGAAAAAGCATGCTTAGCAGTACTATTCGATTCTCAAAAATTGTGAAACTATCTACTCTCCCACTCAATCAAACTGATTGCTAAAATAGATCCATTAAAGTATTTGCTTGGCAAGGCGACATTAGCAAGAAGATTAGAAAAATGGGTCATGATCCTAAGTGAATTTGATATTGAATATGCAAACAAAAAATCTATCGAGGGACAAGTCATTGCAAACCAGCTGGCAGAAGCACCACTTCAAGATGATCATCCCTTAAACATTAAATTTGTAGATGCTGATATACTCATAGTCACCAAACAGACATGACAATTGTACTTTGATGGTTCATATACCCAACATGGATCAGGAGCAGGTATTTTATTCATCACACCACAAGGTCAAACATTTCCAAAGGCATATAAACTATGTTTTCCATGCATCAACAATACAGCAGAATATGAAGCTTTGGTCACAAGAATTAAAATGGCCATAGAATGGAACATCGCACAACTACAGGTTTTTGGAGACTCTCAGCTTGTCATCAATCAAATTAATAATGATTATCAAAAAAAGGATGAAAAATTAATGCTTTATAAAAAGATAGTAGATGATTTCAAAAAGTATTTTGTAGAAATCACTTTTGATTAGATTCCATGAAACGACAACAAAGTAGAAAACACCACGGCAACACATGCCTCTCTGCTTCAGACATAGGAAATTAAGAGCATTTTGAATTCCTGGTGAAAGAGTTGTTTTACCCTGCCCATGACTATCCTGATTCCCAAATTATCCGTCACCTTGTTGTGCATGATTCCTCCCGCTATGGACAAATTTATACATACCTGAAAGATAGCACCCTCCCTCCTCACTTGTCAAATAACCAAAAGCAAAATTTCATCTGCCAATCTTCTCATTATACTCTTGTCGCAGATACCCTTTTTAAATGAGGTTTGGACTGTACTCTCTTAAGATGTCTCAAGCAAGAAGAATATGAAAAATCCTTAAACAAAGTCCATAACAATATTTGTGGTACTCATTCAAGTGGTCTTACCCTTTCTAAAAAACTCATACGCTTGGGCTATTATTGGCCAACTATGGAACAAGATTCTTGTTAGATAACTAAAACATGCAAACAATGTCAAATCCATGGAAATTTAATTCATGCACTAGCACAAGAGCTTCATGCTTCAGCAATATCTTGGCCTTTTTGCCAATGGGGTCTTGATCTAGTAGGAAAGATAAATCCTCCTTCATCCAATGGTTACAAATTCATTCTTGTAGCTATAGAATATTTTACAAAATGGATTGAGATGGTACCTCTCACAAATATCACAAGAAAACAAATTGTTGCATTTATCTTGAACTACATTGTATGTCGCTATGGCATACCCATAGCCATTATCACAGATAATGGGTGACTATTCAAGAACCAGGATGTACAAGAGCTTTGTGACAAATTTTAGATCCAACACATATTTTCCACACCCTACTATCCACAACAGAATGGACAAGTAGAAGCATCAAACAAAACAATTTTAAAGATCTTCAAAAAGATAGTGAATGATGTTGGCAGAGATTGGCATATTCAATTGAACCCTTCTCCTTGGGCCTACAGAAGCCACACCCTTCTCTCTTTTCTATGGATCAAAAGCAATATTGCCAGTAGAAGTAGAGACACCTTCTCTATGAGTATCATTAGAAGGCCTTATCCAAGATGAAGAACAACGAGTATCTAGACTGCAAGAGCTAGAATTGATCCATGAACGATGACAAAATGCCTTTGATCATTTGAAGGTGTATAAACAAAGAATGTTTCAAAGTTATAATTGCAAGGTCAAACCAAGAGTATTTCAAGATGGAGAACTAGTGCTAAAGGAAAATCCAAGCAACCAGTCAGATCAATAAAAGAAAGGAAAGTTTGAACCAAGGTTGGGTCCATTTGTGGTCACAACAACATTTGGGTCAAGAGCCTATCATCTATCAATGCCAGACGGGGATCAACTTGAGGAACCCATCAATAGCATGCATCTGAAAAAGTTTTATGTCTAAAAGAAGAAAAAACCAAAAAAAGTGAAAAAGCAAAAAATCCAAAAACAATGAAAAAGAAAAAAATTTTAAAAAAAAGAGTGAAAAAGCAAAAAATCCAAAAACAGTGAAAAAGCAGAAAATACAAAAACAACAAAAAATAGTGAAAAAATAAAAAAAATTCGAATATGAGTATAAATGCAATAAAAACAAGTGGTGAAAACCTGGCAACAGGTGCTATCTGTCAGCTAGCTCTTCCATCTGTTAGTTCATGTATCCTTCCACTTGCATTCATCTTCATCAACGTTGTTCGTATCCACAATAAAGCCTTTGTACATACGCAGGCTTTGGAGGTGATTTGTCACCATGGTTTGGATCATTGTATATACTATAATAAAATTTATTTCTAGACTGGGGTCAAAATCCTGAACCTATCTAGGGGCAAAATTTCCTTGCGCAACACTTGTCAAGTGAAAACTGAGACACATCCAACGTTGAACACAAGATGAAATTATCTACCATCAATTATCAACTATCAGTCTGAGCCTAGCAACACATACCAATGGATGATATCTTTTGACTAATAGTTTTAACACTTTATCAACAATGGTTCAACTTTTATATCTTGATTTTCGCTATCATGATTTCTGAGTGACTCAAGGATGTCTCTAACTAGAGGAACAAGGAAGGAACATGATATTTTCTTGTCTATTGTTTATAAATTAATTGTTAATATGTGCAAATTTGTCTGGGGACATGATCATCGGAGTATCATCGAGGACATTTTGGATTTCCATATAGAAATGGTTAATACTACCTATTTTCCTCAAGAAATAGTCAGGTCATCTTGGTTCAGTTATACCTCAATGCTTGTACTAACTTTCAATATTAAAGCCCAGGAAAGTAGTGCTTAGTTCATCATGGTTCAATTATACCATCAATGTTTGCACTCACTTCCCACATTTTAAAGGCTCAATGATGACAAAAAAGCAATGACCAGGTGACTGATCCAATCATAGCATTGCATTTCATTTGCATATATAAAGTAGATTGCATTTTATTTTTCATGGGATCACAAAAGCTCATCTTTTTGAAGGACGAATGCTTCAACTGGTGTTATCTCTCTTATTAAGTGATTGAGTATGTTGGACATTAACAAAAATAATCAATTCATCTATCTTGCATGATAGGTTAGTTCATTTCATCACATGTAAACATTGCATAATAAGACATCATTCATATAGATCATTCAATCATTCATTTAAAATCAATCATTTATGGCATAAATATCAATCATGTAAAGTGGCATCATCATTGCATTGCATTGCATCTATCTCATATCTATATGCATAGATAAAGTCATAAAAGCATCATACAAATAAGAAACATTTCATTACACATGAATCACATAGTACATATAGAATTATCTTGTATCATTATATAAGAAGCATATATCCATCATCTAGGGTCCATAATCATATAGCAAGTAGAATTCATCCATAATCTCATAAATCATATAAAGGAAATAGAATCAACTACATATTATATCATTAGAAATAATCAAGGTCCAATGTACAATGATATCATAACAATGTTAGAGATACATCACAAGAATCATCAATGTCTCATCAATGGTGTATACAAAATCGGATCAATGATCAATCTCTCATATCAATGTCAACTATGACAATGAGAAGAACTCTCTCTAGATGTTGTTAGCCTAACCGAATCTCATGATACTCCCCCAAATGCACCAACATCATCAGCACATCTAAATCTTCCTATAACGGGATATCAACAAAATGTGAGTTCTTTATCTAGTCAATCACTTTGATCAATTGATCTACTATCTTATCTACTATCTCTTTGAGCACCCATCAGTGATGCTAATTCATCATCAAGTCATGCATCTAGTCTATTCAATCTTGAGTTTACATAATTGACACTCATTAATCATGAAGTCAATCAAACTCATCCTATCAGATCATAAAATCTTGAGTTTATATATTTGACTCTCATTGATCATGTGGTCAATCATCAATTCAAGCAAAAAATCAAAGTAATCAGAAAACTGCCACTTTCATCAACCAAAGTTGCAGAAATCAAATAAATTTTATTAGAAAATCAATTTTACACATATCCAAACAATTCAATCATCAATTCTCTCAATTGATCTCCCAAGCTGGCATCCTCATATCAAAATCTATCATCAAAGTCTAGGGCATCATATCAAAATCAAATCCGCATCAAATCATATCAGCATTATCACCAAATCTATTTTTCTTGGAACCAATGCATCGTCACACATCACTTCAAAGAGAGGAAAAATGTGTACACCTAAAAATGGTCTGAAGATAATTAATTAAATACGTAGTTATTTAATTAATATCCCTTCCCAATTAATTTAATTCGCAAATAATTTGATTAATTTCTCCATTCATCTAGTTGTAAATAAATATAAATTATTTATTTATATAGTTCATTCAACAATCCCCCTTTGATTAATTAATTTTCCCCATCAATTTCATTCTTCTAATTCCTAATTAAGATTAACAAATTCTTAATTTCTTAAGATTAATTATCTTTTCCTAATATTTGGATTTCAAAATTCAAGTATCAGCACAAGGCTCCTAACTTCTAACCACCTAACCTAACCACCCCCTAACCTAACCCATTCTATCTAATCTTAGGGTTAACTAACCCTATCCTATCCTGCACATGCTAACCTCTTATGGGTTAGATATTCTCCCCTTGAGACACATGGCACTTTTGCCACATGTCTTGACCCTTGGACACTTGCCTTCTCATGAGAAAGGTTCCTTGACACTCAAGTCACCATAGAGATGACAAGTGTCCCTTCCTCCAACCTCTTCTCCAACTTCATCAATCTTAGCCCTTGATATCTTTAGATTGAATATGGGCCATCGATTCCTCCCACCTCAGCATTGGCCTTAGAATTCCTATAAATACCCCTTATTTTGGATCAATAAAGATCTCTTGCATCCTATATTTTAGCATCATTACTATAACCATTTTTATCTCAATAATCTAGTATAATTAGTATTTTAGATTAATAATGCATACAATCTTGCTTCTCATATCATTTTAGATTAATCTAGCTTAATTTTCTTAATCTTCCATTCATTTAGTTTGCATTCATATAGATTAAATCCTCTGTCTTGGCGTAGCCTAGTCATTGGTATTGTTTAGATAAATCTGAGAGAAAATATATACTGGAATCTTTTAAGAGGCAATAGGTCGATTTGTTATGGTTTTTACATTTATTAATTTTGATCAGCTAACCATGCATGCAATGATATATTGAGTGTTTGTGTTTTAGATACATATTCCAAATTTCAAACACACATTAATGATTGATTTCCCCATGCCTTGATGTGATGATAATGCAATATATAGGATGTGATGATAATGAGAATGAGAATGAATGCAACTAAATGTATGAATGCAACTAAATGCACCAATGATCATTTTAATTATGTCATTGGCATTCCTGTTAGTCACTTGTTTGTGCTCTTTTTATCATCATTGAGCATTTAAAATGTTGGAAGTTAATACAAACACCAATGGTATAAGTGAACCATGATGACCTGAGTATAACTTACATGATTTTTTATATTGCAAAATGACACAAGCATCAAGGTATAATTGAACCAAGATGACCTGAGTGTTGTTTACGTAAAACATACAAGAGTTGACCATTTTTATGAGAAAAATGGGAAATATGCTCGATGATATGTTTCCAATCATGTGTGGAGACAAATTTGCATCATATGAATAATCGCCTCATAGATAGAAAACTAAAGAAAATATCAGATTCCTTCATTGCTTCTCTAGCTCAATGCATCCTTGAGTAGCTTAGGAGATCTAATAGTTCAAAAATCAAGATACAGACACTCAAAACTTCATGCTAAATGTAAATAAATCATAACTCAGAATAGATCATCAATCATGTTTATATTTCGTGTGTATTTGGACAGTAATTCTGATTGTCAATCTGATGGGTAGTTTTTACATTGGTATCCTTGGTATGTTATGATCCTTGTTTGTGATACATGTTGCCTATGTTATGAAAGCTAAAAGCGAACGCCCTTACTGAGATTAGGATTTTTCCCCCAGCTATGGATATTTTTTGATGTGGATATATACATTGATCACCAAGCCTTGGTGAGATATTTATGAGGATGATTGTTTAGATAATCAAGGACAGTGACTATGCTAAGTGTGTCCATGATTTGGATGTGTTAGCAAAGTGTCATGGCCATAGGCTTAGTTTAAAAAGATATTATATGAGAACATACAGATGGAAGAGCCGATCTATCACAAATAGCGCCTATTGCCAGGTTTTCACTACTTGATTTTATTGCACTTTTTGATTTGTTTTTTAGTTTTTTGTATTTTTCCCTTATCTGTGCATTGGATAAATTAGGTATAGAACTTTTTGAGATGCAAATTATTGATAGGTTCATCAAACAGGTCTCCTTTTGATGTAGATAACTGATATGCCCCTAATCTATAAGCAGATATGATGACAAAAAGACCTAGCCAATTCGGTTCGAACTTGCTCTTCTTTTCCTGATCCTGTTGATTGCGGGGATTTTCTTTTAGTCCTAGATCATGAATTTGAAATTCTCTATGTTTTACCTTGTGATTATAACTCCCACACATGCTTTGCTGATATGCTTTGAGATAGTCAAAATCATGTTGGCAGCATTCATCTAGTAGTTCCAGTTCTTGTAGTCTGTTTACCCGATATTCCTCATCTGGAATGAGGCCTTTTAATAATACCTAGAGTGATGTAAATTCTACTTGAATAGGTAGGATAGCCTATGATCCATACACCAAATAATATATCATAGCGCCTGCGGGTGTGTAAATACTTCTTCTGTATGCCTAAAGTGCAGGATTAAGCTATACATGCCAATCTTTACCAGCATCATTCACTGTCTTCTTGAGGATTTTCAAGATTGTTTTGTTTGAGGCCTCGTCTTGGCCATTCCCTTGTGGATAATATGGTGTGGAGAAATGATGCTCGATATGGAATCATTCACATAGTTCTTGTACATCTTGATTCTTGAAAGGTCTTCATTATTAGTGATAATAGAACTAGGAATGGCATACTGACAAATGAGATAATTCAAGATATAAAAGGATATTTGCTTGCCAGTAACAGTAGTTAATGGAATGGCCGCTATCCACTTTTTGAAATATTCAGTGGTTGTGATGATAAACTTATGTCCATTTTATGAGGAAGGATGAATCTTGGCTACTAGATCAAGTCCCCATTGATAGAAAGGCCATGATGTTGTGAATGGTTGCAACTCTTGTGCTGGTGCATGTATAAGATTGCCATGAATTTGGCATTTTCGACATTTTCTGGCAAACTGATATGATTCTTTCTCCATGGTTGGCCAATAATAACCCATCCTTAGAAGTTTCTTAGTGAGAGTAGGACCACTTGAATGTGTTCCACAAATACCTTCATGAAGTTCTTGCAAGGCGGTTTCAAACTCGTTATGATCAAGACACCGGAGAAGAGTACCATCAAGACCTCGACAATAAAGTGTCACCGGTTAGGGTATAACAAGCTAGTTGATGAATAAAGTCACATTTCTAGTTTTGGGATAGGTCTAATGGATGGATATTGTCTTTTACGTAGGTGTAGATCTTTTCATAGAGGGGTGAATCGGAACCGACTATGTGGCATATGATTTGAGATTCAGAATTTTCATAGGTAGGGGAAAATACTTATTCTACCACGAACTCATAACAATTCTTTTGTTTTGGTATTTGTAGGAGTGAGGCAATGGTTGCCATGGTGTCCATAGCTTTATTATTCATCCTTGGAATATAATCAAATTTGATGTCCACAAAGTAGTTCTTGAAATCATTCACCATGCATTTATAGGGCATTAGCTTGTCGTCCATTATTTTATAGTCATCATTGACCTTATTAATGACCAATTGGGAGTCTCCAAAGACTCATAATTATTTCATCTTCTATTCTAAAATCATCTTGATGTGTGTGAATATAGCTTAATACTCAACAATATTATCTATATAAGGAAACATTAATTGGTAAGATTTCAAAATAGTGTTGCCTTCTAGAGTGATAAATAAGACACCAACACATGATCCATGTTGTGTGTATGATCCATCAAAGTATAAGATCCATGGTTTTATTGATATTGTGAGGATATCTGTATCTATAAATTCAACATGGATTGGATAATAGTCTTGTAGGGGTGCCTCTGCTAGCTAATCAGCTATAGCTTGCCCTTTGACAGCCTTTCTATCTGTGTAGTGAATGTCAAATTCACTTAGAATCATGACCCATTTAGCTAATCTTCCTATGAGAGAGGCTTTGCTGAGTAGATATTTTAAAGGATCAATCTATGCTACCAATTTGATTGTATGGGCTAGCATGTAGTGGCGATACTTTTGGGTAGTGAACACCACTGCCAAACAAGATTTTTCAATGAATGTGTAGTTAAGCTCATATCCATTCAATGTCTTGCTGATGTAGTATATTGCCCTTTCTTTGCTTGTTGTATCTTCTTGTGCTAGTAATGCCCCCAGTGGTAGTTATGTTACTGATATGTAAAGAATAAGTGGTTTGAAAGCTATTTATGGTACCAAGATTGGTGGATTCATCATATATTGCTTGAGTTGATGAAATTATTCCACACACTTGTCTTCCCATTTGAAAGGTACATTCTTATGGAGTAGACATGACTGATGGGAGACATTTGTGGGCTAGTTGAGAAATGAATTTTTTATGGATTGTAGTCATCCTTATAGAGATATTAATTGTTTGATATTTCCAGGAGGTGGTATCTCCATGATTTCTTGTACCTTTGCGAGATCTACCTCGATTTCCTTTTCTGAGACTATGTATGCCAAAATTTTGTCGGATGTTACACCAAAGACACACTTCTTAGGATTGAGTTGTACATTGAATTGTTCCAATCTTTGAAAGATTTATCTAGGATTTCCAGATGTCCTTCTCTTGTGAATGATTCAGCCAATAAGTCATCTACATAATCTTCCATGAATGTGTGCATCATGTCATGAAATATTATGGTCATTCCTCTTTGATAAGTCGCTCCTGCATTTTTCAAGCCAAAAGGCATGACATTCTAACAATAAGTACCCAATGGACAAGTAAATTTTGTTTTATCTTGGTCCTTTGGTGCTATTTTTATTTAATTGTATCCAGAGAAAGCATCCATGAGAGATAACATAGAATGTCATGTTGTTAGATCTACAATTATGTTGTTGCTAGGTAAAGGAAATTCATCCTTCAGACAAGCCTTGTTGAGATCCTGGAAGGATACAAATCTTAATGATTTTATCTAGTTTAGATACTAGCACAATGTTAGAGATCCATTTTGTATATTCGATAGGTCGGACGAATCTTACATCTAGGAACTTCTTCAAGTCTACTTTGACCAATATGGCAAAGTGTGGGTTCATATTTCTCAGTTTATGTTTGATAGGTTTAGCTGTAGGAGGTATAGATAAGTGATGCATGATTAGATCTAGATCTACCCCTGACATATCTACATAAGACCAAACAAAATTGATTTTCTTTACTTTGAAGAATTTGATTAAGTCGGGCCTTTCTTGTTCTGTTAGTGATTCGGCCAAATGTATGATTTGTTTTGTTGCTTCAGTGCCAACATTAATTGATTGAGTTAGCTCAATTAAAATGGGTAATCTCTCCTGATAATTCTCAGGAAAAGTGTTAAGTCTCTCATCATCAAGTGCCTCAAAGAGGTTTTCACCATCAGATACATCCTTTGTTTTCACTTTTTTGCGATCTAATACTATCATTAAATGGTTTTCACCAATAGATCGATTTTTTATTTTTCTTTTTCAACTAAGAGATTTGGAATGCTCATGATTGAGAACTCCACTATGAGAGTCATTGGTGGAACATTTCTAGGTTTACAAACAAACGTATTGGACAATGGTGTCGTCATCTAGGGAGATAGGTATGTTAAGTTGTCCAAGTTGTTCCTAGTCTATGAGTTCAAGATGTATGAGGGGTAAGGGATTGTTTGGCAGGTCAAGGTCCACAACAGTCAGGGTCATGATGGATTCATTGTCAAAATTTGTTTCATTTAGGCTAAAGTTTATGATGATACCTTCTTCAGAATCAATTTCACTCAGAATCTGATCGTCCTTACTAGAGACATTGATATGTTGTGATCCAACTTCAACTGGTCGAGCCCCCAAATTTTGTCCATCATAGGGTATTGGTGTATATGTGTGGATTGTATCTACCTCAATGTCCTCAGTGACATCAAAGAATGTATCCCATTCATATTCTTTTGAGTCTATCTCAAAATAAATTTCTAAGGCTATACCATTGTATCTGACAGGAATATTGTAAAACGAGAAGAGGTTGTTGATAATTTATACAAGTTGTGTGGCTTGTGTTGATTCAGGTTCTATTCTTGCTTGTATTCTTTGAATTTTTTCTTAAACAGTTTATCTTCTTGGAGTAGCAGGCTCTTCTTGTTGTGGTTCAGATTCATCTTCCCTATGTGTTCTGATTGTTTCTTTTGTGACTGATTATGTGTTGGCTTGATTAGGTTAATTCATTGCTTGTATATGATGTATCTGTTTGTAAGAAGCTTCTTCTCTTTGAATAGCAAGTTCCTCTTGTTGCCTTTCATATTCCTCATCTCTTTTATCTTTGTTAATCCTTGCATCTACTTGATGTAGTACTTTTTGCCATCAGTCCTCTTGGTATGTGACCTTTCTTCTCCACCAGGTATTTTGATGATGATCTCATTTTTGTTCATGTGGAAGATTTTGATCATACCCAAGTCCTGATTTATCTTTGGTAAGTTTTGAATGGGGATGTATTGGTTTTGTGATGCCTTCTTGACGCTTTCCAATCGGACCTATTACTTGATATCCCATCCGTTATATGATTTTAAATCCTTTTCCATATTATTTTGTGGGAATAGTGATGTTAATAGCTTTTGCTCTTATGTCTTCTTCATCTTGGTAGAGCCAATCCAAAACATCTTTGTCTTTTGTTTCATCTGGTAGGGTCCCTACTTGAATGAACATGTCATGAACCTTTTTGATAGGTTGTGAACATTATTGTTTGAAAGTTGATGGTTGTCCATGAGATTTTGGTGAAACTGGCATCTTTGATAGATAGTGATTCAAACAAGTATTCTCCCATGCCTTTGTCTTTTAACTTCAAACCTTTCTCAAAATCTATGAATAGGGTTTTGAGTTTATCCTTGATGTTTGCTGATCTAGAAGCAAGAGCTTCCCTGTTATGTGATACAAAAAAATTCTGAACTTCTTGGAGAATATTGCAATATTGGAAAGGATTAGTGTCTACTGTGATAGTAGTTTCCTGCTCATCATATGAAAATTTTAGGCACTGATGATATGTGGATGGCACCACTTGCATTTTATGGATCCAAGATCGACCCAAAAGTATGTTGTAAGATAAGTCCATGTCCAGGACTTGACATAGAGTATCTTTCTAAATTGGCCATACTTGAATGGGTAATACCACGTACCGTTTTGATGATCTTTCCTCATCGTCATATGCCTTGATTGCTATCTTTTTCTTTGTAACAATGGTCATTTTTGATAAACCCAATGCATAGATAAGTTTTAGAGTACAAATATTTAGACCGGCTCCTCCATCTATTAGCCCTCTTTTCACTCGATGTTTGTAGACTAAGAATTCAATATGGAGTGGGGTATTATGTGGATCATTAAGAGAGACATCATCAAGCTCTGAAAATGAAAGACTATGATGCACAATTAAATGTCCCACTATGGCTTGGAATCTATCAATATCTAGGTTATTTTGAACTATAGTGCCCATGAGAGCCTTTTCTAGAATATCCTTGGGTGCAGGTGAGATCTTAATATTGATATTTGAGTGGGTGTCTTCCTCAATTGTTCCACAAAGTTGTATTGATCATTCAGAGATGTTGTTTTTTATGTGCGTCCCTCCAATACATATTTTTGTGCTCGAGTAGTTATATTGACAGGGACATGTTTTTGTTTGTTTTTAGTAATGACATTAATCTGATCATTCGATGTCGATATGTGATTGATATGGGCCCCTTTGTTGTTCGAGGATGATGATGCACCTTTGTCAAAATTTGGGAGCGGATTCTTAAAGGTTTCATGACTTTATTTGCCCATAGTTCTCGAAATATAGATTCATTGGTTTGTCCTAAAGGTACGAACTTTCATCAATATGGTGTTGGTTTTGAATTAGCGTTATTATTATTCCCTTGGTTGATGTTTCCTTGATTGCTCGTTCCAAGACTATTGGTTCTTCAATTGTTATTTCTTTGAGGATTGGTTGGTGGAGTAATGCTAGATAGGTTTAACATGGGTTGTTTTGGTTTAACATTGTCTACCACACCATCACTAGCAACATTTTTATTTCTTGTCCAAAACTTGGATTTGTCTAAGTTGTTATAGTAATTGTTGTTATAGGTGTTGTTTTATGAGCTAACACCCTCTTTAGAGAAATTCAAATTTCCTTTCTTGATTGAGGCTTCTTCCACTTGGATGCCATCCTCAATAAGCTTTGCAAAAGTAGGTCGACGTTGCATTTTAAGTTGATAACTCATTTCATCATTTAACTTGTCTATAAAAATTTCCATTTTTTCCTTTTCTGGTACATCCTGTGGGTATCTTGAGACCATGCTTCTCCAGTGTTGTAAGAACACCATGAAAGTTTAATTTCTCTTTTGTTTTGTATTGAAAATGTCTAGCATGGTGACCTTGTGTTGGATATTGTAGGAGTATTGTGAAATGAATTTATTCACTAACTCATCAAATGATCTGATAGGAGGTGTGATTATTGAAATCCATTCCATTGTTTGTCCTCCCAAGCTTCTTGGTAATAGCCTCATCATGTAAGTATCATTATGGGAAAACTCCAAGCTCATAGTGCAAAACTCCTGATCATGATCATGAGGATCTCTCTTACCATTGTATTTATCATACTTTGGTATGTCCAAGTTTGGTGGGAAAGGCACCATGCTTAACCTCCTATCAGAAGTTTAAGGACAAATGTCCTCCAAAGAGTACCTTGTCATGGACCCTTGTTGCATGTCTTGCATCTATCGTTGGAGTGCTTGAAGTTGTTGTGTTATTTTGGCTAAGGGAGAATTTTCTTCATTGAATATTTGATGGTGAGCGTCCCCTTGTTCACTAATATTATGATGATTCCAGGTATCATCTCGGTTGTGGGTGTTGTCCCGTTTATAGATGTTATATCCTTCCAATTGCTCTTGATTTTGAGTATGGGATGTGTAGGTTCATGCCCTTATTCTTGGAATCCTTTCATTGGTATTCTTTACATTTTCTATGTCAAAATCTTTAGGAATCCTGACTCCTTTACTAGTTAGCATGAGGAGGTATTTTTGCTTATCTAACTCTATAAGAATTTCCATTACATTTTGGAAAGCGGAATTCTCTTGACATTGTTGGATAAGATCCCCAGTGATCTCTTCTTCCCCAATATGCATATATTCATCAAAAGGGTTGGACTCCCTGTGACTCATGCTTGATCTTGGCTATGGATCATTTTCTTTGTTTTTCTAAGATCGAGTGACAACGACCATCAATATACCTCTAAAGTAGTGAATTACTCTTCTCCTAGTGGGGTTCTTGGTGGAGTCGGTGGCTCAGATCGATCTTCATTGTAAGTGATACAAATTCTTGGAAAGAAAGTGGGATTGATATTTCCCTCTTTGTTAAGACATTGGCTAAATGTTGTTTTCTCTGTAAAAGCCCTACTTCTCAAAAGCTCTTTGTCAAACTCATTAGTTTTTCCTTGAAGATATAGTCGCATATGACACAGGAAAATATAGTATGATATAAAGAGTTCACGGTTGATGTAGAGAAACTTTCTCCTCTTGATAAGCACTCTAGGGCTAGGTTGTCTCTTCTTCAAACCAGTTTTTAGACAAGGATGCTTTTTCTTGGTATGTTGAAGGGTGTTCATGCGAGTGATCAAAGTTTTAATTGAGAGATTGGCTTGATGAATACTTTGTTTTGATTTCTAAGTCTACTTAGTCGAATAGAGGGTTCAATGTGCCTCTATTCATATGACCAAGTGTGTCAAATGATATGATACAGTTCCACGATATTGGAAACTAATCTGATTTGACGAACTTAGAAAACTAACTTGGTATGTTGATGTTTGGATTTGGTTGATTGAAAACTTGTGATCACTAACTGATATTTTGTTGATCCAATTTCTCTTATCTGTGTTGGATTTGACAAAAAGACCCAAAAGGGTATTTGAAACTGGTTATAAATTTTCAAAAAAGTTGGTAGATTGCTCTTTCTTTTTTAGCCAATTTTGGTAATGCGTTAAGACAGACCTCTTATATGCTAAAAAATGAGTCCAAAGCGCTACAAAGTTGGTCAGATGCACTATACTTTCCCTAAAATTTTCTATCTAGTATTATCTGATAATACAAATGTTGATTTTGCAATGCGCTAAACTGTTTTGCACAAGTGCTAAGTTTTGGCTAGTATGCACTATTTTATGATTGCTATGTGCTACACTGATGCTCTTATGTGCTAATCTAGTGTTCATAAGTGTTATCTATTTTTTTCCAATGTTCTTTTATTTATGTACTAATTTGATCTGCTCAAGTGCTAAGATTTGGTTTCAATGTGCTGTTTGATGGTTGAAATGCACTACGATGATGGTCTAATGTGCTAATTGTCCTCATTTTCTTAGTTTGATGATTTTGTTGAGAGTTTGAAAATTATCTTTGTGTTTAATGGATGATCTTTTGATAAATGATTTAAAAACAACATAGACAAAAGCAATAATAATTTGTCTATGCTAACAAATAGTGTATGTTCTTTTGAGGATGTGTTCAAATCCCCGATGTTTTCACTTGTTTTGATACAAAGAAGACATATCAAGTAGAAACTTTATTCAAGGGTCATTGACAATATTATAGCCCACACTCGATACTCCTTCAACATAAATAGTTGTGTCACCCCCTAGAGGGCACCCATTTTTTTGCCTTTGTCTAGAAATTAACCCAAAGAAGATTATTCCTCAATTGAGTAGTTATCTTGGGAGATGTATGGTGAGTATTCTTGTGCGTAGATTCTTCCCCACCCTTGCACTATGATATCGCTAATGTATGGCAATAGACTCGGCTCAAAGTTTCTACTTCTATGGTTTATAATAAAGGTTTTGTTCGGCATGACAAATGATAAACTCAATTAAGAGACTTCTTGACCTTTAAAACAAAATCTTTTCGCATCACAAGGATACCAGGTGAAGGTTATCAAATACACACTACCATTGGAGGGGATTTTCATCAGCCTCCACATTTGATTATAGGGGGTTGGTAAACTTGGCGATAAAGTTGTTGCCCATTTGGGTCATACCCTTCTTACTAGCCCCCTCAAGGCTTCAGGATGGCATTCCCTCTAAAAGGTTGTATTTTCTAAACTAAAATAAAGCTTGATAATGGTGTGTTTCGATTTTTGATCACCCGATTAAGGGGAGAGAATATACCTAACACCTTCAAAATACGGAATACACACTTTCTTTTTATCCAATATCGTAATTATTTTCTAAAAGACTACCTTGGAGATGTTGCTCCAAAAGACATGTGATTATTTTTATCCCAAGATAGAAATGTGTGAAGATAACAAATATTTTGAACAAATAAGATCGTGGTCAACCAAATGAAATTCGCAACTTTGAAAGATTTTAAGATTGTAATGTGAGGTTCTTTTTAAGCTTCCAAACGAAATCTGAGGTTTGTTTTAAATTCTTTCAAGAAAGATGAGTTATTTTTACCAACTTTAAAGGTGAACAAAGAATATATTCTAAGTCCTCCTATAGACAACTGTTAAAACCTGCAACCAAATTAGTTAGGAAAAATCCAATTCTGATGCTGGGCTTCACAAGCCTAATTTTTAGCTCTGTTATAAATTTTTGTCTCCGCCAGCTCTATGCACTAAATTGTAGTACAAAGGCATTAAGAAATGATGCCTACACGATAGAAAATTGAGAAAATGCACTAGTCTAGTGCTCCTACGGGCAGAAATAGGAGAGAGGGATAAGTGCTAAAAAAAAGATCAGATGCGCTGAAAGATGATTTCTTTGTGCTAATATGTAACATGGAAGTGGTAGGACAAGCTATGAATGCACTAAAAGAACTCTCTGATGCACTATTCTAATATTTTGATATGATCTTTTTCTTCAACCTACAATAAAAATGATATTAGACTTGGGGACATGCCCCACGGTGGGTGCCAAAACTGTATGTTGGAATATGTGGTGATCAAAATATTAAAATTTAGATCCAAAAGGCCAACATACAAATGAGGCTTTTGAGTGTAAAGATTAACTATCTTAAACTAGTTTAACTTCTCAAGATGTATCTCATTGTTCTCTATCTCATAGGATCCCTAAACTCAATATTTTTCTCTCAGATCAATGAGAAAATGACTTAGGAATGACAACTTCAAGAACAAGTGATAATGTGATCTACATGCATGAATGCATTTTAATATCTATATGATATGTTCAAACTATGATATTAAGCTAGGATGAAGATAATGATATGGTAAAGATATAAACAAACTATCCTAACATGATATACTAGCATGGATATGTTATGATATAAAATGTTTCTTAATGACAAAATATTATTCTAGCAAAGAGAGGCTAAAATGCTTGATATAATTAGACTATAATGTAGATGCATGAAACTTGGATATGATTAAGGAAGAATGCGAGCTCTATTTATAGAGGAAATAGGGCAATGAATAATTAAAATTGAATAATCTTAACAAGGGTCAAGATTGAAAGTTATCAATCCATGTTTATAGTTTTCACCAATGAAATGGTGACAATCGTCAATAAGAGGTGGCTTGAGAGAGGATGTAAGAGGCATGAAATGCCTGAGAACAAATGAAGGTCACCTGAGGAGGTTGGGTTATGGTTAGTTTAGCGTCATCCATTGGATAAAGCTTTTACCCAAGGGATAAACTCTTGTGCAGGGGGGAAATGGTGACAATCGTCAACAAGAGGTGGCTTGAGAGGGGATGTAAGAGGCATGAAATGCCTGAGAAGAAATGAAGGTTACCAGAGGAGGTTGGGTTATGGTTAGTTTAGTGTCATCCATTGGATAAAGCTTTTACCCAAGGGATAAACTCTTGTGCAGGGGGGAAATGGGATAACTAGGGTCAAAGCCATGAGTGCTTGATGAGACCCTTGGGTTAAATAAGGGTTAAGTTAGAGAGAAAGTCTCTAACCATGTGGTAAGGTTTATTTAACCATTAATGGTTTGGGAGACTTCGAGGGTTAACTTGTTGAAGGCATAAAGTCTTTAATGAATTTTCAAGACTTTTGAGGATTTCTGAGAAGTGACTTCTCTTAAGGAATGTACAAATGTTCAATCGATGAATTAGACTAGTTTAGAATTATTAGAAGAATCTAGAAGGCTCTAGAAGAAGATTAATAATGCAAGTGGATTTGGTAGGAGAATGCAAGTGGGAGGAATAGAATTTTAATTAAAATAAAATATTTTATTTCAACTAAAATAGATGCAACTTGCATTTGTAGGAAAATACAAGTGGGGGTGTATAAATACATTTAATTTATTTATATGCAATGATAAATTTAATTAAATGTAAATTTAATTAAAATTGAGAAAGGGGATTTGATTAAATAAAGTGATTTATTTAATTAAAGGCTAGAAAGGGGGGGGTGTAGATAATTAAATAGATGAAAATGCAGAAATTAATTAAATAAGATTTAATTAATAGGGGGATGCGGTTTAAATAAATATTAAATATTTATTTGAAAATGTGGTCATATTTATATATCTACAAGATCTATTTCCTTAAGCCTTAAACCTAATAAGAGGAGTATCTTGAGTATAGGTGTTATCTATGCATTTCACATGAATGATGTAGATAAGAAGTAGACTTGTGGATATGATTGATGCACTTTCTCTCTATTGTGTTTTTGTATGCATCGTTATGTTGTGTTTTTCTTTCTATAAAATCTCTTGTATGCTTTTATCTACAAAGGTGCATCTTTAGGTTTTCTTCATACTTGCTAAATATTTGTGCTATATTCATCTCTTGAAATGTATGTGATTGAGATAGGATTTAGATTTCAAAATTATTTAAAATATTTAAGAAAGGATTGTCACTAATACCTTCATATTTTTGTTACATGCATTCTGAGCTCCCATGGTATGGATACATTAGTGTTAGTATGTCGATATATCATGCTGCACAAATTCCATTACTCCCGCCAGTATCACATTGTTAGTCTTCCTCGTGGTGGGTTCGGTATCTTTCATGTCACGAAAGATTTCGAGGAAGTGTAACTAATTCATGGTAGCGTGCAAACATGCTTCGGCAATGTTCTCGCCCATGATGTGTTTGAGGGAGACAAATGTCAGGAGTTCCCATCAGGATGGTCATCATGATTTGATCCTTGTACATTATTTGTATTTGACCTTGTGGTCTATTGTAAAGTTTTATGTTTCCTTAAATATATCTTGATGTTAGCTTATGTAATTTGGATTTATATGTTGAAATGTAATTTCTTGTCTCTAACCTTGTATATCTAAAAATGCGGGAATGATTTATTCTTGATTATTTGTATTTTGTGAATTATGTTATTTGGAAATTATGGCCGTCCTTACAACTATCTTGAGCCAATTAATTGCAAAGGGGTGAAGAAGAATGCTACTATCTAGCAGATCTTGCAAAAGGGGATATTATTCCTTACCTAGAAAGGGTTCGTGGGGATAACCATAAATTGATTAAATCTTTTGTCAAGGGCTAGAAGGATACCTATGTCTCTATGTATGGAAAGAAGCTTGACCTCATGGAAGACCTTATCTATGAGATTACTCGCATGTCAATGGATGATAAGAAGGTCTTCAGAGACAAAAAGGCCTCCGAAGAAGAATTGCAAAAATTCCCTAAAGAAAAAGAGGTGTAGCATCTAATTAGGATGCCAAAGAGTTTCTTTAAAATGGGCTCCATCAAACCCCTTTGGGTTATCACTCTTAAGGTACTTATGCATTATTTCTCCCTTGATAGCCACTTTAATAATATTTTTTGGCATCATTTTGTGTTGGTAAATCATTTTAGATATAAGGATAGGATTTCTTTTCTTTTTTTCCCTTTATCTTCCTTGAATGAGGGTATTAGAGATTCTAAGAACAACCCTAAAAGCTCTATTTTACATGAAGGCCTTATTATGCTCATAATGGAGAACATTAAATCTCTGCCCTCCCCCCCTAAGAGTAAGCCTAAGATTTCTTAGGATTCGACTCCCTCGAAGGATGAGGACTCAAATTTTATTATGTCAAAGGATTAGTGTTTGGATATTGATAAGGATTCTAAGACTAGGGTTGGAATCGAAAGGGGGAAGCTGAGCTATAGCAGAAGTCTAAAGAAAGGCGAAATGAAAAAGTCCTCCCCTTTTTCCTCTCACTCTAAAGAATAGAGTTACCACCAATCAAATATTCCCCAAGTGATTTTCTGGAGAGTTATAATGATAGAGATGGTAGATAGCCATTTCCTCAACAATTGAACATTGAGTCTCCCCATCTCAACTTGGATAAGGAGACTCATGATGATATCCTATGTCTTGGTAGGGATGTGACGATGGACTCTTTTAAACTACATAAATGGTATTTCCATGAAATCAAATAGATGAGCGTTAAGATAAGGTCTATTCAAGAAAGGTTGGATGAGGGTGTAGAACATGGTGACTTGGGGTGGATAAAGAAGGCAAAAATATGGTTGTGTCTCTTTAAAACATTGTGACAGATGTGGCTAATTTGAAATCATATTATGAAAGGCGTATTATGGCCTTGGAAATAAAAATAGAGGATATTAATGCTAACCTAGTTAAGGTGATAAAGTTTAGCCATAGTGTGATTAAAGGGTCTACAAGAAGTATTGAGGATTTTGGTTGACAAATTAAAAATACTACAACAAGGTAATCCTCAATCTATCGATCTAGAGGAAAAAGGTAATCAGGTTGGTGTTGAAGATGGCAAAGGGCAATGCACCCATACCACAAGCCATCTCAAAAAGGTTGTTGGTTAGTTGCTAAATGATTTTGTAGGATATTAAGAAGTTTGCTAAGGAAGCTTTCGAGCATGAGGTTGAATTTGTTGAAGTTTTAAAGGTAAAGTAACTTCTTTCTTGTGTTTTTTCCTTGTCTTATCCTGGTGCCTTGTTTTTGTCTGGTCTCTTTCCTCTAGCTTTTGTTTAGTTGTTATTTTTGAGTTGTTCTGCTAATGTTTTGCTATGACAACGTTTTGTACGTAGGGTTGAGGGTCCCTTCAAAACTTGTTTGAACCTTTAATAAAAAACTTGTATTATTTTAGTTATCATTTCAAATATTTTGAATTAGCAAATTCAAAATTATATACACTTATGTAGATAATATTTAATTTATCTTGTCTAATTTAATAAAATTTAACTTTTACTTACTATGGTATGGTCACAGATACACTTGAAATATTAACAACTTAACTTTTGCATAACAAATATGAAGATTCCAAGTTAAGAGAGAAAAATTTAGCTAACTAATGCTCCTCTATGTTTGAATTTTCTAATAAATTTTATGTCAACAATTGAAATAAATCACTTCCTCAAGGTTATAATTGAAAACCATTTCCAAAAATAAATGATAATCTTTTTTAGATTATTATATAGTACATCATCAATACCACACATAGAATGATATTTTAAAAAAATTTACATTGAAAAGCTTCTTTGGAAGATTGTCATTTTCATGATTTTATTTAATATCAAATAATTTTTTACATAAGTATTAATTTTGAATTTCCTTCAACTTTATTATTTGAAATATCTATAATCCAATATTAGTTGTAAAAATAAAAGATAGTATTAAAATTTATGTTAACACAATATATAAAAAATAAAATAAAATAAAACAAATTATATTTTATGAAAGAAAATTAATAGTGAAAACAATCAACTTATCTTCATAACTCCATAAAAGTAATTATGGACTTTATTTATCTATTCTTATTTCTATATAACTTTTATTTACCATAGTATGTTCATAAATGCACTTCAAAGATAAATAAGCTAACTTTTACATAAGTGTCATTAACTTTATTATTTCCAATATCTTTAATAAAATATTATTTGTGAAAATAAAAAATTGAATTACACTTTATATTAAGAGAATATATAAAAATTAAAAAAACTAAAACAAACCCAAGAGAAAATTAATGATGAAAAAATGGACTCATCTCTATAACTCCATAAAAATAATTGGAGGCTTTATTTATCTATACTTAATTCCATTTTACTATCAAAATAGATTCTACTTATTTTAGGCTTTTTCTTTTAAGCGGATTTTTCATCTGCAGACAAATGCTCCATCGATAAGGAATGTGGTGGTCTATAGCAGCAATAAGGATTGTGAGTATAGCTCATGCACTCTACACAAGCTTTTGAAATACGAGCGTCCACTGATTTTTCATCTGGCTCGAATGATTTTTCATCTTCTGTTGAGAAATGCTCCACTGATTCTTCATCCTGTGAGAAATGCTCCTCCACTGATTTCTCATCTGGTGAGAAGTGCTCCTCCATGAGGGGTGACAAATTAGGATGATGTGGCAAATGGCAGCAAGTAGGATCAGAAGTATATCATCTGCAGTCTGTACAACTAGGTAACATTCGACGGTCTCCAATCAGAATGGTACGCTTAGCGGAGGAGACATGGAAATTAAATAAACTGAGCGACACAACAAGTACAAAAAGCGTCATAACCATTGATTTCCCAAATACCAAATAACTCAGCAGATGAAGATAAATGGAAAAATACCAAATAACTCAGCAGATGAAGATGAAGATGGAGATGGAATCCAGTTATATTTATAGAGACTACATTATGAATAGTTCAAATTATTGTTAAATTTTAAGTGAGAGACGTTCAAACTGATAGTGCGTGTAAAACAGTCCGTATATGACGTAAGTTACTGTTAAAATATTCATTGACTAGATTTCCATGTTAAATTTTGAGTGAGAGACGTTCAAACTGATAGTGCGTTATCCTCAGCAATTGATCCACCTGTTAAAAACGCTGAGTAGAGTGTAACATGTACAAAACTCCACCATCTGTTCCGCCGCGGCATTTATGAGAAGGGACTGTGAAAAATATAATTGGAAAATTGTCCATCTAGGGTGCAGTAGTTGATTTCTGCTGTTAGATTTCGATTTGGTTGACATCATTTTGGGTATAAAGCACATTGGTTACCACTTATTGAGGTTTATCAATTTCTTTTATAATGCTACCATGCAAATACATTAGCTCAAATTTATTTTGGGACTGTGGGCTGCGATCATAAAGATAGTGGGACTGAGTCATCCGTCAGTTGTTCCAAAAGCTAAGTTCATAAATGTACAAACTATACTACAAGTTAAACAAGTTAGCATCATTAAAGTATTCTGGTATTTATACATTAATGAAACTACTTGTCATACAAAATAAGCCTATTCAATTGCGAACATTCAATAATTTACCTTAGAAAGAAGGATTCCTATAATGTGATTATAGAAGTTTAAGTTGTATGAGGGTATTGATAGCCTTGAAAAATGACTATGCAAAAATTTGGTGTCCTTGACAATGTTTTGTCATTTTGAATTAATGTTGCTCTCTAAGTTACCCTCAGATTTTAAGATTCTTAGGTTAGATGTTTCTGGGTGAGTCTTTTGTTTTAAACCTAATGCCTATTATGTTTCTTCATTACCTTTTTTCACTTAAACTTGAGGATCTTTTGCATCGTCACAAAGGACCATGTTCCTTTCCCTAGGCATTTTTTCTTCTACTGGTCTTTTATTTTTTCCTAGAAACTATCTTTTCCATTATGGTCGGGTCCCCTTTTAATATTTTTGCGGGCATTTATTTTCCCTAAAGTCTGGCCTTAATGTTTCGGCTTATATCTCCATGTTTAAGTACTGAGCAACTAAAGGTTCCATGATTTTGCACATGCATCAAATGGATGGCAATGTTTTAACTCAAGCGAGAAGATCCTCGAAGGAAAGCGACAAGTATTGAGTGGACATTGTAACCTGCACGTAATGAGCGAGCAGATGGAATGACCCTCGCAGTCCTGTGAACGAAGATGTAGGAAAGTTATTGACAACGGCATTGCGAGATGATGTCATGTGTCCCAGGCCGACTAGCAAGGTGCGAAGGTGGGGCCGCTAATGGAATTGAGCTGGAAGATGACTGGACAATGCGCCATCAGGCTGTTGTGGACCCATCTTTCTACGTTGGAAGGTCAATATCAATATTAACAGATGGTGATCTTGCAATGTGCCATGCTAGACAGATCTACGACAGATATAGAGCATTTTTTAAACGAAGTGTTTGGGGCATTTTTCATTGTTATTCATGTGGTAAAATTGAAGGCGGAAGAAAATAAGATTGTTGACAATTAATAAATAGAGGCGTGTTGAGGCAAATGGATGTCGACTGATTCTCAAAAGACCGATTTAGGAGGTGTTTTGTTGGGTCGATTTGTATTAATGAACAAAGTTGGCAATACCAGAGGTGGCAATATCAGCAAGTTTCCATTGCCACTACAAAGAGAAGTTGAGATCTTCAGAAGGATACAAAATCGTTCACATAAGCTGAACTTGGTCAGAAGGGTAGTGAATTGGCAGTTTGAGTTTGACGATGTTTCGATTGGATGGATATGATTTTTTGAATCCATTTAGTGGCAGGATGTGTAGAAAAGTATTGGAATGATTATTTTTTCTCATGCATGAACACCACCAAGAAAGGAATTTTCATTATAAATACAGCTATGTGGTGTCTTCAATTGGTAAAAAGAATAAGAAAATTCATTATCTTCTCCGAAGGTTTTGAAATGGTGAATATGATTTTTTAATAGTATAGTGCTAGAAGTTACAGTGAGCTCTTTGATACCACATGGAATTCTTTTGGGAGTAAGTATTCTTATAGTCGATGTAGTCTTGAATATGGGGAGGATAGTCGATGAAGACTTGAAATCAGTTTCTTATTAGATCAAGCCCTGCATGACTCATCCCCTATCTCTCCTCTATCACTCATTGGTAGAGGGTTAAAGAAGGAGCTTTATAGAGGAAAAGGAGAAGAAAAAGGTTGCGATTGGGGAAGCCACTAATCATCTTGGCATAGGCATGGAAGTTGCAACGCCTTCCCTTCACTTTGTGTTCCTCTATGAGCTCCTCTTTCTATTTTCTCTTATCCTAGGCATGAAGGTTGAAACTTCTCATCTAGTTTAGGGGTGACTATACTTCTTGTCAAGATCTAATTTCCCTTCCAAAAGGGAAATGCTCTGCAAAACAAAGATGATATATCTCATGGTCCATTTTAAAGTATCTACAATGATAGTGGCATAACTCAAAAGGTTTTGTTTCTACCAAAATGTAGTTAGAAATTTTGGTTCTACTTCATCATGAATGCTAGCATGGGTAGTCTTCGAGGAGACTGTGAGTAATATTTTTGTAACAAAGTCATAAGCAGTCTTATGATCTTATGATAGGTGTCTCCTCTGGCCTGAAGTTTGTTTTCTCCCTTGTTTCTATAAAAAGGAATTCAAGGCCATGAGACAGAGGTCGAGAAATTTGGTCACAAATCTTGGGGGTCGAGAAGCTTGGTCCACAAGTTTGGATCCAAACCCTTTGTCATGTATAGTAAATCTAGGTGAAATGAGTAGGCTACAATAGGAATTTGCAGAGAAAATAAAATGGATCTTGTGTCTTATTTTGTTCAAAGTTCTTGAAGGAGTTATATGTAAGATAATTTGTAACAGAAAATAACTTATTAAATGAATGCAAGCATAGTTCAAATTCATTCTCTCTAGTGCGTAACTCTATTATGTTTTGAATTAGTAAGATCAAGGGTTTTCGCATTCATTTCCTTGTTGTGATGTATGTGTTTTCTATCTTATGCTCTGATCTAAGGGGTTGGTTAAATTTATAGGATAGGATCTGTAGACTGATGGAACTTATAAATGGATTCTGATAAGTATTTTGGCTGGGACAGATAGATGAGATGCATTGTAAGGCAGTGTTATCTTAAGATCTCTAGCTATTAGATTAATGTTTTGTTCTGTTATATTTCATCTTATGTTTTACAATTTTAGTCGCCCAATGGATAAGAAGCTGGTCATGGATTTAAGTTGTTTCTAGTAAAAATTCTTTACTCATAGCTCATCAAAAGCTTGATATAAATCAATAATATCATAATATCTTTTTATTTTTGTATATGTCAATGCTTGTCAAAAGTTGTCTCATGCTCGAAAGTAGGTTGAGGATCATTGAGAGCTATCCACTCTGTAGCATTCTCCCTCTTTGTTGAGCCCCTTTTAGGAGTGAGACCTTCTGCTTTATTTTAAAGTCGTATGCAAGTATGGTGTGGAGATTGCATGAGCATTAAGGCACCACCCTCCCGTCTTTTGTAGAGCCCGAAGTGAAGAAGGGTTAGCATAATCCTTGTCATATGTTGCAATCTGGGGAACCAGCGCGAATAATCAGAAGTCTTGAAATGCTAGCAAGCTTGACTATGCTAAGAATAGAAAATAAAACCAAGTTGGGACATGGAAAGGAATCCCTCACTCTTAACATCTTTTGGATAAATGTTGTTAGTGATAAGTAGAATGAAAAAAATATGCTAAAACAAACAAAGGCGGAAGGTTTTGCGTAATCAATGAATTGAATCTTAGATGGAGGTTAATAGTTAAACAATGATTATATATTTAATATATAATAAATTACCTGAATATCAAAGAAAGAGAGAATTGTGAAACTAGGTATAATTATAAAAATCATTGTGAGGTAATATTTTAGTAATGTATATTAATTTATTTATGTCTTGTGGTTAATTTGTAAGGGTGAATAATTTTATAGACACTCCAAGTGTTATGACATGTGGAAAGTCAATCATGATATATTCAAATGCCATGATATGTCAAATACTAGTAAATATTGTGTTTGTGTCTCAAATATATGATACAGGGTATCTGACAATCATGTGTGCAAGTAAATAGTTATGAATGTGCTATTAAATTATAATGTATTGGTGTATGCTTATTGAAAGGAGTGTATGAATCAATCTATAATTATACATATTTTATGTGTATGCAGGTAGATATTGCCAATCATGTTATATTCTATGTTGGGGTTTTATAACCTCCAGTATCAACCCTCACCTTTGGACGAAGATATGCTAATGTGACTAGGGTTGAAGGGCTAGAGGCCTTCCATCAAAGTGTTATGAATTTTCCATGGATATTTGTTCTTGTGCTAGCTGGTGAACTCCCCCCAAAAAAAGTATGACTCTCTATGGACATTGTACTTGGCCTACTCACCAATAAGTAGAACCATGCTTTTTGGTTCATAGCACAGACTCACTCCTTGTGACTAGTATCCTATGCTTCAAGATACACCCTTAGGTGCCATGGTACTTGGACTCATTCCAACTATTGGTTATCAAGACTTAGTACCTCAAATTATGAATATAAGAGGCCTTCCAAAATGGTAGGCATTTGAAATCAACATGGACTACTGGTATATAAATATAGGTAAGAAAATGTGCAATAGAGAAAAGTTAGATATGGAGTTTAATCATCTTCTCCCTTGGGATAAGTACAAAAAATTAGGATAAAATTAACTTTTAATATTACATAAGATTATCCACCAAAGAATTAGAGAAATAGGATTCAAGATCATCGATAGTATGATAGGATGATAGCACACGCAACCAAGGTGCATATTAAGGAACACAAATTTGAGTAGTGATATTGACACCTTATAAGAATAAGAAGTTGAGGTTTACACATGATATTAGGAGTACTACATGAAATTATTTTATATTTGCATAGAATAATTAAAGAAAGTAACATATGAAATGCTTCAGACATATGAAATTATGCATTATTTTCTTAGCATGTATCAAGTTTTGTGGGACCATGCCTATCCTTATTTGAGATGAATTCTTATGAGATGTGTTGTGTCCTTGTTTTAGCAAACAACTATTGAACTCGTAGAAAAGTGTGAGGATCGTTTTATATGAAATCTATCTTTTGTAAGTCTTTTTTGGAGTCCTAGGGGGGTTCTTTCTGATTGGAGGTAATGGTGAGTGTCAAAATAACTTGATGACCCATTAATTATTAAAAGGAAAAAAATAATTTTTCTATTTTGACAATTGGAATTACAAGACAAATATTTATAGCAAAAAGAATTTATTTACTAACATTGCTATGATTCAGAGGCTTATTATGACCCATGTTCCGAAAAAAATCTTTCTTCTCCTAAGAGACTGTAGGGCAGTTTGAAGTGAGAATGTAGTTTTTTTGTGTTTATTGGAAAGTAGGGTAATGTAACTCACTCATGTAGTAATAACGAAACAAATTCTATAATTTCAATTTTGTAAGTACTTAAAACCATGAGTAAATTTCATGTAAGCAGATAAAAAAACAATTTTATCAAGCCTTGAGTTGAATGATGCAAAAGAAAAATGTGCTATTTCTATAACCTACCAGATTCTAGAAATCAAGAAATAGAAAAATAGAAATGAGTTTAAATATCCAATCTATTAGTGAAACACTAGCTTACACTTTTCCACAACCTGACATCATATTCATGTTGCACTTGCACCTAATTTTCTTCATGGCAATAGAGATAATAATCCTTCCTTCACCTACAAATATGTGGGTAAGAAAATAATAAAGAAACAAATTAGATTAAGTATATATCATACATGTAAAAATAGAAAGAAATAAAATACAAGAAACCCTTTGTGAAGGGCGTAGCCTAGCGAGAAAAGTTCATGCCTTAGGGTAATGAGGACAAAGATCCCCGCTCACACACCTTTTAGTGAACTGTAATAAAAAATGCATAGCATAAGAGAAAAGTTTAGATTTATCTGATGTCCTTTATTCAAAACTATATCAACTCGATCCCCTACAAATAACTGCCCAAACAATGACATTGAATAAAATTATGCTTTGTAGAAGTTCAATGAAATAGTGGAGAGCCATACGAGTAAATATGGGTCATGCCATGCATTCAAAGTTGTGGATGTGCTTCCTGTTAGTCATTGCCACAAGGGGCTTCGTGCAAAGAAACTTTCAGACAATCTTTCATGGGTCACTATCCATGTCCACAAATCTTCCTAAACCACTGGCACTGCAATCAGTCTGCAAAAAAATGATCTAATTCTCCTTATAAATAGGCACAAGAATGTGGGAAGGAATTAGGAAATAGGAAATAGAAAATAGGAAATTGGAAATTGGAAATTTGAATTGAGGGTGAGAAGAAGGTAGAGATGGAAAGTGTGTGTGTCACAAGAGTAGGAGGGTTCATTGCCTCCTGGCTTATCAAGATGCTCTTGAGCAGAGGCTACACTGTAAAAGGAACAGTCCGCGATCCTAGTCAGTATTTATTTTTTATATCTGAGAAATTGAATTTTTAGGGTTTAGGCAGAGGAGGGGAACTCATCCCCTGTATTTATTATATTTTGTATCTGTATTGATGAGGATCGATTACATGCAGATGAGAAAAAGTATAATCATCTGAAAGAGTTGGAAGGGGAGGAAGAGAGGCTTGAGCTTGTGAAGGCTGATATTCTCGACCCTGACAGTTTGATATAAGCTATCAGAGGGTGCAAAGGAGTCTTTCACATGGCTTGCCCTATCATTGAAGATCTGGTATGTCCCTATCCCTTTCCCTTGCGTGTTTAGCTGAGGAGTTTTACTGGTCTACACACTTAATATTTTAATGGCCACTTCCATAGGCACAAGTGTTGCAGGTGGCTGTGAAGGGCACTCTAAATGTGTTGAAGGCCTGCAACGAATTGGGAGTGAAGGGTGTAATCCTTACGTCCAGCATCAACACCATTTGCCTCGACCCTAAAGGGAATCTACAAGCTATAGTCGATGAAGACTGTTGGAGCAACCTTGATTACTGCATTGAAACCAAGGTCACAAACTAAAAGTTAGTTATGTCACAATCATAACTAAAGAATCTACATTTTGCCCCTCTTTAAGACAATTCAGCTCGTTGCGTTGTTTCAAATAAAGTGATTAACAAATATATGCGTGAGAGATTGATTGAACAAATTGTGAGAAGATTGATCTCTTGATAGATTATGGGAAAAGATATTAGATGATTGAATATTGCATGAGTGATTATGTTGAGATGCACATTTGATGAAAATGCACAACTAAGAGGTATAACTGAACAATTGATGGAAATGAGCAGTATAGCCGAATTGATAAGTTGATTAAGTTGATTCAGTTGATTAAGTTGATTTAGATTGATGCTAGCACAAGACAAGTTGATCCAATAATTGATTAATTGATTGATCCAGGGGCGAGGACATTTGAGAAGCAAGTTGATTGATTTGATAAATTGATTGATAAAGAGATTAAGAGACATGTATCATTTGGATAACGCATTTGATTGATCTCTCTGAAACAAGGAATCTATGAAGAGAATATTGAAAGAAATGGTGGTGAGAAATGATTGATGTTAAAGATAAAAAGAGATGAAATGAAGAAAGAAAGCAAGGAAATGAAATGATTGAAGGAAGGGATGAAGGAATAAAAGAACAATTGATGAGAGAGATGAAGAAATTATGAAAAGAATGAAGATAACGAGAGAGGAAGATGATGAAATAAATAAAGATGAAAATAAAGGGAAGAGGAAGCGATGAAAATTTATGTTCTTTTAAAGTGTTTATATCATCATCGATCTTATTATGACAAAAGGATGAACTCATCTGGATATGGATTAAACCCAAATGAATCATATCGGTCGTATATAGGAAGACACATCAAACAATGAAGGAATGCTTTAATTCACATTAGATGCACACTTCCTCGATGATCAAGTAGACAACCATGTCCTAAGAGTGTCTAGTAAGAATTTGGGGACTTGATGTCCATTCAAGAATCAGGTCTCCCAACCCTCGGATAGGGCTCCCCCTGTCGTCGTAAGGTTTGATATATCTCACACAATTGTGGATACGTAAGGAGTTGACAAAATGGACAAACACCAAGAAGTGGAAGGCTTTTGCCCTCTGGCCAATTTATATAGTGGATCGAATTAAAAGCATCACTTAGGTTGTCCCCTCTCACCCAACCCTAATGGCTTCTCGACTAGGCCCTCTAAGCATAATAACAATTTCTCTTTCACCGAGGATCTCGAATGCAAGGGGAGAGAATACTTTTCTTATTATCTTTTTGGGATCAACTAAAACAAAAATATGTGCAAATACACCAAACACATCAAACACTTGTTCTTTTTAAGCACCAAATCAAAATGTGATTTAAGCTAAAATAAAAAATAGTTTGTTTGAAAATCACAATTTCTTCGACAAACATCCTGCACCACACAAGTTAGCAGTTTAAAGATATGATCTTTGACAAGCGAAAATGGATGCCTTGCCCAAATCGTTAGCCCTACAAGATTAGTACCAATAATAAAAAATCCAACTTTCTCACAAGTCTATTGATACAATCAACAACTAACATGAACTCCAAGGCACAAACTAAGAACTAACAAGGGTGAAAAACCAAAAGACTACTATTAAATGAACACAAAAGCCCCATTAAGAAACAAAAATAAAAAAACTAAAAACAAACCAAAACAAAGAGTCTAATAACCAAACCAAAACATAGACTCGACTAACCAAACAAAACAAAGAAATAACTAACAAACTAAACAAAAAAACCAGAGACTAACTAACAAACAACAACAAACAAACATAAAGACACTAACAAGAGCTAACCAAAGAAAGGCGCTAACAAAAGCTAAAAAAATTTTAAACAAAATAAAAACTAATAAAGACTACTAACACACAAACTAATAATACTAACACACTAAGAACTAACAATCTAGTAATTAATATAACAAAAATTACTAACAAAGATCAAACAAACACAAAAATTAACAATACACAAAAACTAACAAATAAAAGAAAACCAACTAACAAAGACTAAAACAAAACGAAAAAAAGATAACAAAGACTAACCTTGAATAAAATAAAAATAAAAACACAAAAAGAATAAAAGATACAAATAAAAAAGAACAAAACAATCAAACGTAAAAACAAAAACAAAAGCAACTATCAAACCAAGAACAAAAAACAAACTAAAAGCTAACTATCAAATCAAAAACAAAAACAAACTATATACCTACCGAAAAAATCAACAAACAAACTAAAATTGAATACAAAAGGACATGAGAACTGCCTAATAAGAATGCCTCAAAGAAATGTCATGCTCTGGAGATGCACTGGAAGACATGCATACAAGATGTGAAGCACAGGAAAAGAATGCAAGGACATTAGAGAATTCCACATAGACACAAGCTAGACATATGTCATACACTAACAATATACAAATGAGAAGAATGCAAGTAAGTATCTCCCACATAGATGTTGTTATAATATGCTTAAATATCTAAAAAAATATTTCAATAAGAGAAACCTTGCACAAAATTCAAGAGACCAAATATAAAGAAACAAAAGGCATTGTTTTCCTCCCCTCCTTATTAAATATGGTTACATATATAAAATAGAAGGGTTTCAAGTAGTTTATGTAAACAATTAAACTGCTTAACAAAAGTTCTTTAAGCATGTAAGATAAGGATATAAAATAACTTTTCTTTTGGTAAATTGTGCATACAACTTTACAACTGCCCTATCTAATCTACACCAAACCAGATAATATAGCACAATTAAATTTATAGAAAGAGTATGAATTTTGTATATTGATTGTGGTTAATCCATCAATGATCAAATGCATTTTTCCACAATGCAAATATGCTTTCAATATTCGATCTATTCAATAGCCTACAAAATAGACTATAAAACGGTGAAAATAAATTGAATATGGGATCCATTTGGGGAACACAATTCAATTTAAGAAACCAATGGTGCCAAGGTCATCTTCTTAAAGGTTCAATCACTATAATTTTTCCCATTCGTACAAGCACAAACAAAGTAAACATATAGAGTGATGATGAGGATATTTTCGAGAAATCACGCACAAGAGAAGCATTGGTTACAAAATCTTAAGTATATTACTAATAACTAATGCAACACTCATAGAGTAAAGAGAATTTACCTTAGGAACTGCTTTTAATAAAATTCCTAATAAAAATGATACTTGCTTGCCTTATTAACTTATTTGAATTCATAATACAATTAGATATTTCCCACTTGTTCTTAACCCTAATCAATGTGCAAGTATTAATAGGCATGTCGATATGGGAAACTTCTAAGCAGTATTACAATAAAATGAGTATTAAATATGGATTGAAAAAGCACTCTATTGTGGTAGGGCGTGAAGTATGCAATAGGGTGAAAAACATACAAACTATACTATAAATTTCAAACATGTGCACAACAGAAAAGGTCAAACACATTCCTTTTAAATTTATTGCATGGAAAATACATTTTCTTGAAATTTGTTGAAGATTTATTGATGAATCATTTTTGTGAAGAGTGAATATTTACATAGTGTGACACTTTTATAAAGAAAAAATACAACACAAATATAAATTCGCAACCTAGATTGCCTAAAATTGGTGTGTATTTTTAAAATTTTAAGATTATGTACAGTAAAGGAATATCAAACTCTTAATAAAGTGTACATACATATATAAAAAATAAATTAAATTAGTTAGATACATATTTTGATAAATTAATGATCTAATAATTTTAATTGTTGATTGTTTATTAGTGAAGAAAGGTCACTAGGATGTCACAAAAAATATAGCAACTTATTTGTTTTCCCTAAGTTTCGTCCTCTTTAAATAATTTCAAAATCTAGTGCATACAAAAAAAAACTCATTTTCGATGAATTTTAATTTTTTAATAATTTTCTAAATTAAAATTTCACTTGAAGCTTATGAAATCCCTAGCCCTTTGAGTGAGTTTCAGTTCTAGGAAGTTAAATAGTGATTATGGGGCCCAACAAGGCATATGTTGAAATTAGTATGATCTACAAAATATTTTTTTAGAACACTATTGTGCTTAGAATGTGATAGACATCAAAATTTATATCTTCTATTAGATAAGGTAAACTTTACAATGACCTTTACTATTGTGAGAAGAATTGGAATCCATGGACATTCATGAGTAGATAAAAGCTCACTCGAAAATCAAGCATCTATTGTATCTATTAAAGGTAGAGTGTTTGCTTATGTTTAAGTAATTACATTAATAATCAAAACTGATTTGGTGCTCAAAGAAACAAAAAAAATACCATAGAGATAGAATTCATATCCATTTGTACATTCTGCATTTCTTACTCTCTAACATTCAGAAGGTTCCGATCTTCTTCAACTTGCCTCTACAAAATTATTGTATTCTAAATATTCTTGTTTTTCTATTTTTGTATAATTCACTTCACAAAAACAAACTAAATGATGTGAACTCTCCAACTCCTTACTATAAAATCTCTCTTCCAATATTAGCCATCCCAACTTACAGATTGTTGTGATTTATGAAATGTAACAATCTAAAGCATTAAAATGTATCACTCTCTTTCTTTGTCATTTCTACCTGTAATTACATAATCAGTGCTTAACATGTGCAATTTGTCAACATAAATTAGATTTTTCAGTTTGTTTTTTTGCATCATTCCTATTCCAAAAACCTACATGCTCTTTTTCCCACATTTAATTAAATTTGAGGAATTTTTTAGGATAGACAAAATCACCACTACTTCCCAATATTCATTGTGGTGCAGGAGCACCTAGTTTTGAGTACAAATTCTTCATTTTCATGTGTTTGTTCATAGTTTGGTTTGAGATGGTAAATAAGAGTCTTCTCTTAGGTCCTCATATGTTTTTGAAATGTTTTGGTAGGTTGAATGTCCTTAGGACAATGCATTCGCTCAATTTTGGCTTGTAAGCCTAAAATGGCATAATCTTGCATTTTGATGTAAAATGCCTTGAATATCCTTGTTTGTAATTGGTAAATGTTAATGTAATGGTATTTAGTCATCCTAGATGGTTTGGAGGAGAAAAAAAAGCATGTAAGGGAAAAATGCACTTTTTGGCAAAAGCTGTCGAAGTTGCTTGACAACTTTTTGCAACGTTGAGCAACTTTTTGCATTTTTGTGCAAAGGCTTGGTTAGGAAACCAATGGAGAGTTAGTTAGGAAACAAATGGAATATAAATTCCCTAAGAATGAATGTAATGAGGTTGTTCAATGCCTAGAGTATATTGGAATACAAATTGGAGTCCATTTTTTAGTTTTACCTTGTGTTTTTCAAAGAATTAGAGCAGTAGTTTGTACTTAATGGATTGATTGCATTGTTGTTATTTTCTTATTGTTTTTTAAATTCTCTTATAGTGCTTAGGAATAATTTTGATTAGTTTTTGTGCAGGTTTAAATTGAGTTGTTAATTTTGTAAGCTCTTAGCCTGAGTAGGGGTCTGAGAGGCCCAAACATGGTTCCAACTTGAAGTCCTTTGAGTTATTCTCAATAACCCTTTAGAATAGAGCCATGGAACCTTTGTATAGTGTACATATTCTTTATTTTATTTTTGAGTTCATTGAAAGGCCAATGAACATAATTTCCTTGGCAAGCTCAGTGATCGCTCGATTAGGAAATGAATGAAATTATGCAAGTGCTTTTAGGGATGAGGAGGGTTGGAAGTGCAGAGTATTTGGAATAAGAAAGTGGGGTGTGGCAGAGCATATGTGTGAGTTTGGATGTGTGTTAGATCAATGAAGACACCAAACCCTTAGAAAAAGACCAAAACAAGCCTAAAACCACCTAAAACAAGCATTTCTCGAGTTCTGTACTTGTACGGTCATACTGAGATTTCTATGTCATAAAATGGAAATTTCTCCCAAAAGGGTATCCTAATCATCATATATTTTGTGTGGGTCTTTGGGGAAATTATGATAAAATCCACAAAAACCGATTAGGTAGGGCTAAATGGGGCTCTAGGGCTACTAGGGCTAGAAAATAGGGAAAGGAAGGAGTGATAAGGAAATAAATCAACCCCATACTCAAAACTAGTCGATTACCATTGGAAAATATCATAAAGAGACACTAAAACCTCTATAAGCATTTGTTAGAAGTTTGAGGGTGTGAGGTTAGATTTACCCTTGGGAATCCCAACCATGCCTGAGCAACTAGTGAGCACATCTTGATTGGGAGCACTCCTAGAGAGTTGAGATGTCTAAATTGACTAGTAGCCTAGATGAACAATGAAGGGAGCCCACTAGGACAACACATGACTTCCTTTTAAAAAGCATTGACTCTCTTTGAGTATACCTCCCCATCATAGTGGTATTAGAGCAACCAAGATTTGGGAAGATGCCAGTACATAACAGACACTAAATCGGTAGGAGAGAATAGTCTAAGGATGGTGACCAATACAGATCTAGAAAGGAAGGTAGAAGACCAAGAGGAATAAAATAGGCTCCTCAGAGAAACATTACTGCAACTAGAGATCAAACTAGATGCAGTTGAATGTAAAACTGAGAAAGTGATAATCAAGGTCAATAAGGGGAAGGGTAAAGAAGTTGTAGAAGAGGATAGGACACCTGAACTGGACCCTATTCTACCTGAAGAACCTTTCCTTAAAGTAATCAAATCTATAGGAGGAAAATCCCTAGAAGGAGTGCCAATTTTTTGTGGAAAAATGGAGCCTGAGGTAGTCTTGGAATGGATAGAGGAATTGGAGAATCACTTGGAATGTGATGGAATTAGTGAGGCACAAAAGGTGAAGGTGGCCAAGTCTAGATTGAGAGGGGCGGCATTGACTTGGTGGAAATTTATTCAAGAAGAGAGGCAAAAAGAGGGCAAGAACCCCATAGCTACTTGGAAGGGCATGTTAGCCAAGCTGAATGAGGCATACATCCCTGAAGATTATGAGATCTAGTTGCAAAAGAGGAGACAAAATTTGAGACAAAGAGACTTGGATGTGAGTAGCTACACTAAGGAATTTCAGAAGTTGTGTTTGAGATCCAAGGTAGTGGAGGATGAGAGTATTAAGGTAGCCCGATACTTGAATGGCTTGAGATGGAATATTCAAGAGGAATTAACCTTGTTATTCCCCAACACCATGCACAAGTGCTATCAGTTGGCACTAAAAGTGGAGGAAAAGAGGAAGAGGAAACAAGAACAAAACAACAGAGGCAAAGGTAGGGGAACAGATGGCAAAGGCCAGAGAGGTAGTTTTGGTGGAAGAAGTGTAGACCGAAGATCCCAAGGGGAATCCAAATTGGTTGAGAAAAGTGGGGATTCCAATAGCAAGAGCAACTATAGAGGAAGGGGATCTAGCAACTCTAGTAGAGGAAGGTCTAGGGGATTAGGAAGAGGGTCCTATTTTTCCACCATGAAGTGCTACAATTTCCATCAACTTGGACACTCGGCCTATAGATGCCCTAAGAAGTCTTCTTCATCCCAAGGAGGTGAGAGGAGAGTAAATTATGCTTAAGAGGATGAAAAAAACATGAAAGCATTAGAAGTAAGTTTGGATTCAGAGGTTGGAGAGAACCTCATGATAATAAGAGTCTTTATTAAAGAATCAGTTAAGGAGGACCCTAGCCAAAGGACATCCTTGTTCAAAATAAAATGTAAGATCATGGGAAAGGTATGTAGAGTGGTGGTGGATTCAGGATCCAAAGACAACATAGTGTCAGAGGAAGTGGTGAGTAAGCTCAATTTCCCAATATTACCACATAGTGATCCTTATATAGTTACATGGCTCAACAAGGGGCAGCATGTTCTTGTAAATGAACAAACTTGGGTGGAGTTCACTATAGGAGGCTACAAAGACAAAATCTTGTGTGATATCTTGCCCGTGGATACTTTCACCCTACTCTTAGGTAGGCCATGGAAGTTTGACAGAAAGGCAATACACCATGGAGAGAAGAATGCTTATACATTCCAAAAGGATGGAACCACCTACAAAATCATGTCCATAGGAGACCAAGTAGAGGGAAGATCCAAAGGTCCTAATGTGTTGTTGGTTGGTGAGAAAGAGTTCATTAACACACTCAAGGATGGAGAAAGAGTGGGGTTTGTCATTGTTGTAAAGCCAAAAGAGGACAACAAGGAGAAGAGGGTGAGCATTCCTAAAGAAGTGCAGGAGGTCCTAAATCAATTTGAGGACATCATTAGTGATGGAACACTAGCTACATTGCCTCCTCAATGTGCCATAAGTCATCTTGAATTGACTTTATACCCGCAGCTTCTATGCCCACTAAGGCAGCTTATAAAATGAAACCAGATCAGAACAAGGAGATAGCCAAGAAAATACAAGAACTCCTAGACAATGGACTAATAAGAAAGAGCATCAGCCCATGTGTAGTACCCACCATTTTGGCTCCAAAGAAGGGAGGTACTTGGAGACTTTGCACTGACTCTAGAGCCATAAACCGGATTACTGTCAAATATAGATTTCCCATCCCAATAATTGAAGACTTGATGGATTGTTTGGGAGGTGTTGAATACTTTACCAAGATAGATCTCAAGAGTGGTTACCACAAAATCAAAATAAAGGAGGCTGATGCATGGAAGACATCCTTCAAGACTACAAAAAAACTCTATGAATGGCTTGTTATGCCATTTGGACTCACAAATACCCTTAGCACATTCATGAGACTCGTGAATGAAGTACTCAAGGACTACATTGGGAAATTTTTTGTTGTTTACTTAGATGACATATTAATTTTTATCAATTTTAAAGATGAGCATCTTAAGCATATAGAAATTGTCTTGAGTAAACTTTGTGATGACCAATTAACCAAAAATTTGGAGAAATGTGAGTTTATGAAACAAGAGTTGGTGTATCTTGGGTTTGTAGTCTCAAGAGGTGATTTGAAGATGGATACCTCCAAGGTGGAATCCATAATCAGTTGGCTCACACCTAGGACAATAAGTGAAGTGAGAAGTTTCCATGACTTGGCTCAGTTTTATAGAAAGTTCATCAGAGGGTTCAGTGAAATATGTCTAGTTTGTATGGACAAGGGAGGCATAGAGAGGTTTTAATCTCTTGAATACAAACGTGGCTACTCAACTGGTACTTATCCTACCAAGATTTGACAAGCTCTTCACCATTGAATGTGATGCAAGCAACATAGCAGTTGGAGTAGTTTTGAGTCAAGACAATAGACCGGTTGCCTTCCTCAGTGAGAAACTCAATGATGCAAAGAAAAGGTATTCCTCCTATGATTTGGAATTGTATGCACTTGTCCAATCTCTTAGGAAATGGAGGGAATATTCTAATACTAAGGAATTTGTGGTTTACACTGATAATCAAGCTCTTAGCTTTCTTAATTCTCAAGAAAAGTTAAACCATCTACATATTAAATGGGTTGAGTATTTGCAATCATATACCTTTACCATTAAACACAAGAAAGGACAATATAATAAGTTAGATGATGCATTGAGTAGGATGTTACTAACAGTGCAAGAAGTGTAGCTTAAAAGCATTAGAGTGGATAGTTTCAAGTAATTGTATGAAGAACATGAAGACTTTGTTGTTGCCTATAAGGTTTGCCAAGGGTTTTTAAACCATTTTCAAAGTGAATATAATGGATGCAAGAGAAGCATAATGGATTCTTGAGTGGACATTTTAGTTTGAACAAGACTTTGGAACTTGTCCAAAGGTTCTACTTTTGGCCTAAAATGCAAAGAGATATCAGAAGATATGTGGAGAAATGTGTGGTTTTCCAAAGAGCTAAGGGTTCATCTTCCAATGCTGGTCTTTATCATCCTTTACCTATCCCCAATCATCCATGGGAGTGTGTAAGTATGGACTTTGTTGTTGGTTTGCCTAAAAGCAAATCAGGTTTTGATAGCATCTATGTTGTGGTAGATAGGCTTAGTAAGATGGCTCATTTTATTCCATGAAAGGTCACTCATGATGCTAGCCACATTGCTCACTTGTTTTTCAAAGAGGTTATTAGAATTCATGGTTTACCTATTAGCATTGTGTCAGATAGGGATGCAAAGTTTATTGGTCATTTTTGGAAGACTTTGTGGCAAAGATTAGGTATTAATTTGTCTTGCAGTTCAGCCTATCATCCCCAAATGGATAGCCAAACTGAGGTGGTCAATAGAAAACTTGGAAATCTACTTATATTCCTAACAAAAGAGTATGGTTAAGCTTGGGATTAGATCATCCATCAAGCTGAGTTTGCCTACAATGATAGTGTGAATAGTTCCACCGGTTAAAGTCCTTTTGAGGTGGTGTATGGCATTCATCCTAGAGGATTTTTGGAGCTCAAAGATGTGGGAAAGATGGGATAGTAGAGTGGATGTGCCTTAGACATGGCTCAATCAATGCAAGAGGTTCATGAGCAGGTTATGACAGCCCTATTGGACACTACTCAAAGGATCAAGGATAAAGAGGATGAGAAAAGAATAGATATCCAATTTGTTGTTGGTTACATGGTGATGGTACATTTGAACAAGGAAATACTTTAGAAAGGTTTCCCTAGCAATCTTCAGATGTGGAGGATGGGTCCTTGCAAAGTTTTGGCCAATTATGGCAATAATGCATACAAGGTAGACTTACCGGGTGATATGGCTTTGTCACCCATTTTCAATGTGGAAGATTTGGTGCAGTATAAGGGCACACTTATAAAATAAGATAGAAGAGTTTTAGAGGTCTCTCAAGAACTTCCAGACCTGCCCTTACCAGCTGCACCTATTCCCCAAGCCGAGAAGGTGTTAGATTCTAGAGTTTTGAAGAAAACAAGGCATACCGCCTACATGGAGCACTTGGTCAAGTGGCAGCACCTTCTAGCGTCAGAGGCTACTTGGATACCTGAGGTAGACTTCTCTAAGCATGGAGTTCCACTTTCTTTTCTACCTCAACGAGTCACTTGACTTATTTTCATTGGGGGAGTATGGTGCAGGAGCACCTAGTTTTGAGTACACCTTCTTCATTTTGGTGTGTTTGTTCATAATTTGGTTTGAGATGGTGAATAATATTCTTCTCTTATGTCCTCATATGTTTAAAAAAAAATTTGGTAGGTTGAACGTGCTTAGGACAATGCATTTGCTTAATTTTGGCTTGTAAGCCCTTGTAAGCCTAAAATGGCATAATCTTGCACTTTGATGTAAAATACCTTGAATAGCCTTGTTTGGAATTGGGAATTTTAAATTTAATGGTCTTTAGTCATCCTAAATGGTTTGGAGGAGAAACCAAAGCATAGAAGGCAAAAATGCACTTTTTGGCAAAAATTGTCAAAGTTGCTTGACAACTTTTTGCAACATTGAGGAACTTTTTGCATTTTTGAGCAAAGGGTTGGTTAGGAAACTGATGGAGAGTTAGTTAGGCCAAAAATGGAATATAAATTCCCTTATAATGAATGTAATGAGGTTTTTGAACGCCTAGAGTAGATTGGAATACAAATTGGAGTCCATTTTTTAGTTTTACATTGTGTTTATCAAAGAATTAGAGCAGTAGTCTATACTTAATAGATTGATTGCATTTATATTATTTTCTTATTGTTTTTTTAATTCTCTTGTAGTGCTCAGGAAGCATTTTGCTTAGTTTTTGTGCAGTTTTGAATTGATTTGTTAATTTTGTAAGCTCTCAGCCTAAGTAGGGGATTGAGAGGCCCGAACATGGTTCCACCTTGAAGTCCTTTGAGTTATTCTCAATAACACTTGGGACTCAAGCCATGGAAGATTTTTACACTATACATATTCTTTATTTTCCTTTGGAGGTCATTGAAAGGCCAATGAGCGTCATTTCCTAGGCGAGCTTAGTCATAGCCCAGTTAGGAAATGAATGAAATTATGCAAGTGCTTGCAGGGATGAGTAGGATTGGAAGTGAAGAGTGTTTGGAATGAGAAAGTGGGGTGTGGTAGAGCATATGTGTGAGTTTGGAGGTGTGGAATATCAAGGAAGACACCAAACCCTTAGAAAAAGACAAAAACAAGCCTAAAACCACCTAAAACAAGCATTTCTCAGGTTTTGTACCTGTACGGTCATACTAAGATTTATCATGTCATAAATTGGAAACTACTCCCAAAAGGGTATCCTAATCATCAAATATTTTGTGTGGGTCTTTGGGGAAATTGTGAGAAAATCTACAAAAACTAGTTAGGTAGGGCTAATTAGGGCTCTAGGGCTACTAGGCCTAGAAAATAGGGAAAGGAAGGAGCGATGGGGAAATGAATCAAACCCATACTCAAAACTAGTTGATTACCCTTGGAAAACATCATAAACACCTACTAGAACCTCTGCAAGAATTTTTTAGGAGTTTGAGGGTGTAATGCCTTACGAGGAAACCCCAAAGGGATTAAGCTAAAACACAAGAATTGAATACAAAATTTTATTTTTTAAAATTTGAACATAAAAAAATTATACAATGAGATATCATAAGATCAGATTACACAACGGAAGACTCAATTAACACCTAAAGAGTTTCCCAACGTGATTACTTAATTTAACACTTAACTCAACTCACGCTAAATAATCCAATTAAGTTGATTAACTTAATGACAAGATAATACTTTGAACAAGGGTAAATTCTTTCGGTATGATAAAAATATAGATAACGTGATAAGGTTCATCCATTGAGGTTAAAAGTATAGATAAAATGATTAAGTTCATCAAATAAAATTTAACCATACATTACGTTCAAAATTTTCATTAAAACATAAGTCATGCATCTAATTTCATAATGTAGTTTAATTTCATCATAAGCTAATGAATACTTTCCATGCATATTTAATTGCATTATCAATAACTAAATACATTCTATTATTCAAAACTACATTCTTTCATGATCCAAATTATTGCATTTAATAAGATGACTATATACATGCATTTAAGATTAACTTCACCTAATCCACATTATACATTTTAACATAATGTCATCCATACATGCTAAATTAAAAAGGAAATATAAGAACATAACATCACATAAAACCGAAATGATATTAGAGTTCACCCCTAGTGGGCTACATCTCCGGGTCTGCTCAACTACAAGACCCCTCTGATAATAAAAATAATGAAGAATACATAAGGTCACCTCATTTACAATCCTGCCATCAAGGCGTACATAAAAAAATAATACATATGACCACATCGGTCAAATAAATACATGAATGATCCCAGAATAGGAAAGGATTCAACTGAACATGATAAGAAGCAAATACAAGATCAACTGGTGCATCCGCAAAACTAAATCTTTGCAACCCATCATAAGAAAACCATGGTCTAACACAAATATCAGTTTCTCACAAGGGCACAAACAATAGGATGACTCCTCAACATTGCTTCTATCAAAGACAACACAAAAACACACTAGCAAACATAACGGACAAGTGTCATCACATAACTTGGTATGGTTACCATTGCAGGTCTTCATAGGTTCCAGCCCATCCAAGCCTCATGTGGACCCACACATCCTTTTGTGAAGACAAGGTTGATGGTTTGCCATTTTAGGTGTTCTCACTACATGCCGAGTCTGTACTAGCACTCATCCCATACGTGAGGCATAATTAACTTACTTAGTGATTCATTAACTAACTCTCTAATATGTTATTAGGTTATCACTTATTTAGACACACGTTCGATGGGTTACCCAGCAACCACTTTGGGTACGGCCCCCAATTGAAAGCCACTTTCCCAAATGACACTCTAGAATATACTCGAACGAACTCCTAAACCAAGGAATACACAAGGTCAAGCAAACAGATTTCAATATGGTAGGAATACCCACTTGGTCAAACAAGACTTCATACGAGGTGCACTGACTAACGATACTCTAACTAGAGACCTAACCAACTATGGTCAACCTTGAACCAACATTCGACACCCACATAAAGGATATGACCGGATACAACACCATCACAAGAAAACAATCAAAACTCGAGATCAATGATATAAGCAAGTACCCAAATAAACATGCGACAATATCCAACAATCAAAATCAAGGGCTTGCCTTTTCTTAAGAAAATGCGAATACAGAAAATTAAGCATGCATAGGCATAGATTGGAAAAGATAATCTTCTTTCCTATTGTTTACACACAACAATCGATCTAGTTTTCTAAAGGATCTAAATTTGATTGTTGTTTGTCTACCTCGTCTAGGTACAGGTCGTTCATGGTTTTCAAACTCACTAAGTTCATTTGCATCATAACATTAATATAAATACTTCCTCATGAGTTTTCAACCAAAATTACATTACTACAAATATTTTATACGTAGAACACCCAATGATATAAAATCAAATATTTAGTTTAATAAACTAAAATATAATATTTATCATTGAAAATAAAACATCATTCTTATTCTTTTTCAAAATAAATAAACCACTCTCATATCTGTAAAACAAGCATATACTTTCAAAAAATGGAAATATACATTACAAAGGAAAATTAAAATTGATAGTCATTTCCTTAGTAAACCGATACTTCCTTGCATACATAGAGGAAAGTACAAATTAAATATTAATTTATATATATATATATTAATTGGTGATTAATAAAATATATACAATTAATAATTAATAATAAAATTTACAAATTAATTATTAATTAATATATATATTAATCCTAGATTAATAAAAATATATATATTAAATAATAATTAATAATAAAAATTATATCAAAAACCTTTTTTTTTAATAAAATTAAATTTATTAACAAAAAAAAACTTTTAACAAATAAAAAAAAACTTTATATTCTATTTAAAGCCCCCCCCCCTTGTGAAACCCACGGGCCCCACCACGTGGTTCCCTCTCCCTTTGGGAAGGGGCTGTGGGGACCATGACATGGTCTCCCCACAACCATGGATGTGCGGAGACCATGCCATGGTCTCCACGCCATGGCTCTCCCCATGGCTTGGGGAAGCCACAACTCTCCCTAACTATGGGTCGAGGCCATGGCTCTCCCCCCAAAGCCCCCAAATTAACGTTGTTTAGTATATATATATATATATATATATATATAAAATTTTATTTATTAAAATTAATAAACAGAACACCAGTCTCTAGGCATTCTCAGACCCAGAAATTTATATTCTTTTTTTTTTATTATTCTATTAAAACAAAAACCTTAAATCTGCAGTCTCTAAGACAATATTCTGAGAATCAGTTTCCAGAATATGAATTGTCAATTTATAAACCCAAATATATTTCTATATATAATAAAAAAAAATTTAAAGTCAATGCATTTTCAAAACCTTATAACCTAGAAAATGGTAGGGAGGATGAAACATAATCAATCTATTGGAAATAAGAAATCCTAGCAAGCTAAAATTGGGGAGAAATTAACCAACATATCCAAAATGCTCAAATCTGAATATTTTTTTTTGACAAAATTAAATTGTGAATAGCCAACCCCCAATGTTTTTATTTTAAAACAACCTGAGCAAGCAAAATCTAAACTTGAGGTTGGAAAAGAAGACAAAGAGAGTTTGGATTGGAGATATAATTACAACTCTTTCATTTTCCCCAAAGAGATGAGAGTTTTAATCTTCACAAACAGATTTCTATAAATTCCAAAGCAATTTCTTTTAAAGAAAGAAGCCAACAAAATAAACCAGAGATCTGCCTGATTCAGTAATCCTGGAAGAGATTTTGATGAAGAGCCCAACCTGCAAGCTCAAGAAATCCTTTCTTTTGCAAAATCCCCAAATTTTCAATCCTAAAAATATTCCCCAAAAATAATCCTCCCAATATTTTTTGAAAACCTAGGTTAAATGGTAAAAGTTTGACCAAAAATTCAGTTTTGGATTTAAAATATTTTCATTTAAAATAAAATCTCAAAAATCATTCTTTCAAACTATATCAAATATATATTAAACTTTCTTTTCTAATTAAAATTGATTTTCTTAAATAATTGAAATCAACCTTTCTATTTCGAAAATGCCAAAGAGATTAAATTAATACTATTTCAAATAAATTTAATCTTTCCTTTCAAAAGAACATAAACTGAATAAATTCATCATTTAGATTAACCATTTAATTGAACTTGCTACCAGCCTGAATTGAGCAATTCTAATTAACGATTAATCGCATAAAAGGGAACCTATTTAATTTAGTCCCTTAATTACAATGTGTAAAAACACATTTAATCAAATTAAATACTAAGGATTAAATAATTAGTTAAGCCACACACAAAATACGCAACCCAGGAAGGCCAAACAAATAGATGACTTGCATATGCAACCAAAGGGGATACTGACGAACGACTGATGACGCTCACTTGAGCATGACTAGGGTTGAATGAGGGTCTTACGACCACCTAATCCAATTTCTAAAGGTTAATGAGGAGCACTCAAACCTGCGAACCGAGGTGGAGGCGAACCTCGCACCCATGTGGTACTGTACCTACAATCTCCTGCAACCAAGAGTCATGCATATATATATATATAATAAAAGTGTTAGCCCACGATTAATAACATGAATTAGGAGAACTAATAAACTTACATACGAATTGATGCAAAAACCACATTAATAGGTGCGCACAATAGCCAAAACATCTGACTATAACATTATAACATGATAAACTAACCAAGGTCAAACTGAGATTAGAATCTGATTAGGATAGGGGTACTACAGAGTGTGTGAGGTTGGATTTACCCTTGTGAATCCCAACCATGCCCGAGCAACTAGTGAGCACATCTTGATTGGGAGCACTCCTAGAGAGTTGAGATGTCTAAATTGAGTAGTAGACTAGATGAACAATGAAGGGACCCCACTAGGACAACACTTGACTACCTTTTACAAAGTATTGACTCTCTTTGTGTATACCTCCCCTTCACATTGTCGAGAAGAAACCATTTAACCACATGTATGTTGTTTTAATTTTTTTATTTATCTCATGATTTTATGATCACTTCCTGTTTTGTAGTGTGGATTCCCAAAATGAACTTACATAGACATATGCTCTTTAATTTTTTATGCATTAACATAGTAAATTTGTCGAATCATCCTCCAAATTATTACATTATCCTCCTTAGATAATCTATTTATATTTTTAATATTTCAAATAAAATTCAAACATGCAAATGATCATTGTACATCTAGAAGTAGTTGAAATGGTGGGAAATTAACTCTATTTGCAAAGTTTACATTCATCTTTAAAAATTTGGGGCCAAATTGCTTGGATAGGATCACCTAGCACCCTACTCCTAACAGTTAGAGCGATCAAAAAGGGTAATGAATAGGGTATTGTGCCAATTTTACAAAAATGATCTTGAAAATGAGCACAATCAAGCATAAATTAGGTACAAGCTAGGCACAAACTCCAAAGAGGGTCCAAACTGAGTGGAATCACAAGTACATAAACTAGGTACAAGCTAGGAACAACTACCAAAGTGGGTCAAAACTAAGTATGAAATCATAAAGAGATAGAATTTACATGTTCACTACAATACTAATCATTCATAACCATATCATTAGTGTGTGCAAAATTATGTGTCGATCAAATTAAATCCTAAAATACATCAATGAGACTAAATATTGAAAGTAAATTAAGAAAATCAAACTCAAATTTTGCCTTCTCATGAGTGTCCCATTGTCCTCTCTCTCTAAGGATTCTTCAAGTCATTTTTTCTCTCAGATTTTATGCACTTGGATTTCAGAATGACAACCTAGAGAATGAGATTATAGTCAAATGCAAGGAAATCCTTCCTACACTATATGATGATGAGGTAGATGATATATAAATTAAGATCTAGATGATGTAAAAATGCTTCTATATTGATTTATACTAATGATAATGCTATGAGAATGAGAATGCTAAAAGATTGCTAGCATGATTAATTGTAGAAAATGATCTATTCTTCCTAAAATGCTTCTAGACTCTAGCTAGCTCTTAATTTGTGCCAATGAGGGCTTATTTATATATATTCCAAGGCTCGTGTCCTACATGGCAAAGATGGACGATTGAGATTTGATTTGAGGAAATGAAGGGCACGAGATGGAGAAGTTAGAGACAAAAGTGGATCTTTTTTCTTTAGGGGGAAACAAGTGAAATGTGGAGGATGGAGAAGAAATAACAATGCCAAGTGTCCTTAATTGGTTGCAAATTTGGTGAAGATATTTGATTAATTAAATATTTAGGAATATTTAATTTCTCAATTTGTTGCAAATGCCATGTGTCCCTTTTAGTTTGTCGAATTGGTTGAAGATAATTGATTAATTAAATATTCAAGAATATTTAATTTTTGAGACACATGTTGATGTGGCAAACTTTATGTGGCATGATAGGACAAGTTCATTAGATGATGTAGAAAAAAATTAAAATAGGAAGAATAAATGCCATGAATCATATAACTAAATTAAAGAATCTATTTATAGATAGAGGAATTAGACATTAATTAAATAATTTGTATTCAATTAATTTTTCTCAAGCTAATTTTTAAGTGTGTACAATTAGCATTTGTTAGATCTACTTTTGTGGTCCCCTAACTAAGCACTACTGAGCATGAATTAGATATAAGATAGGAACAAGTACCAAAGTGGGTCCAAACTAAGTGCAAAATTGTGAAGGCATATAATTTGTGATGCTATAGTAGTAATCATTCCAAACTACATTAAAATTTCTTAGATTCACTTTGGTGAGTAATTTCTTGCAAAGAGACCTTAAATATTTGTTTTGGGCAGAAATAATCCTAGAGTTTACAAGTATTTTGAAATTAATTTTTAGTTGGTATTGCGTAGAAAGTAGGAAAGGGAGAGTTGGCATGAACATTCCGAACCCAAGTGAGTTGACTGTCCGAAATAGCTTCACGTGTTGAGTTGTGCACCGAATTAGAAAGCGCTAGGCAGTGGCATTATAAAAATGAGGGCGTGGGTTTCAGTTGGGCGGCCCGTTGTAAGTAAGACGGTGAGGCGTGGATCTCCGTCCAAGTCCACAAATCTTCCTAAACCACTGCCAGTTTGTGAATCTTCCTAAACCACTGGCACTGCAGTCAGTCTGCGAAAACATGATCTAATTCTCCTTATAAATAGGCACAAGATTGTGGGAAGGAAATAGGAAATTGGAAATAGGAAATTGCAAACTGGAAATTGCAAATTGGAAATTGGAATTGAGGGTGAGAAGATCAAGATGGAAAGTGTGAGAAGATCAAGATTTGTAAACTGGATATCCATCCATCCATCCAACAATTATTGTTAAATTTATTTTCCGTGTGTTTCAGAATTGGTATTGCTATGCAAAGACGGTAGCAGAGAAAGCCGCGTGTACGCATGCGGAGGAGGTGGGTATGGAGTTGATAAGGATTAATCCCAGTATCGTCTTGGGTCCTCAGCACTGCTCATGTTTTGAAATATTTAACTGGTGAGCTATTATTAAAATTATCCCTTGAATTCCCACTTCCCTCTCATGCTCATGCTCATGCTCATTCTATTAGATTAATTGCTTTGACGTTTTAATCCTTCTAGGCTCGGCCAAGACATATGCAAACGCAACTCAGGTTTACGTGGATGTGCGAGATGTGGCGAGAGCGCATATATTGCTCTACGCAAATAACACTGCCTCTGGTCGATATCTGTGTGGAGAAAGAAGCCTGCACAGAGGACAGCTCCTGGAGCTGTTAGCACAACTCTTCCCACATTACCCACTTCCTACCAAGTATGGATTCTTATCATTGCCATTGCCCACTAACTTGCCCACTAACTGTGAATTTCTATAACATGTTTTCACAATCTTCCCCTTCTCTGCAGGTGTTCAGACCAGGAAAATCCAAGGAAAGTGGCATACAAATTCAGCAATCAAAAGCTGAGGGAATTGGGTCTCTCATTTACGCCCATAAAGGACTGTTTGACTGATACGGTGGCCAGCCTCAGGGACAAGGGATTTCTTACCTAGACCTACAGTTTGAACAACAACAACGACAATGGAATTACACCCTGCTGCTACGGACATTCATTTTTTAGCTTCTCACATTATTATTCTCATTCTCACTCAATACTTGGATACTATAGCATTCCACATCTCATATTGTACAGCATTACACAATCTTCACTTCAATGCAACAAGGCCTCCCAGTCAAATAATTTTTATTGTTTCCTTGCCATAGGACAGAAAAATGCATCATTTAATGGAACGGTCCTATATTTATTCTTATGCATCATAATTTAACACAAATACTGCTAAAATATTATTTAGCATTGAAACACTAAGCAAAACAAGTAGGCTTCAAGATTGTCACTTTAAGACAGGACAATGCCCATCAAGACGGAAAGTTGTCGACCTAAGAATTTCTTGTCACGATCTGTTTGGTGTCATGCTATTGAAAGAGCAATGTCTAGCTGCGACCACAATCTACAAAGAGCTGAACAAATTCCATTTGACTTAGAACGACATACAACACATGCAAAGTAAACAATCAATCTCACAGATCCGTATACAAGACCTTCACTATTGAACTAACAAAAGCATGAAAAACATACAACGTTTGTGTTATGTTTTTCTGTTGCCTAAATCTTCAACATTTGTAACCTCTGCTATCCTCCTCTATACACACATGGCTTATCAATATATACCCAACACATTTACCACCTTATTCCTTTTTCTTATTCTCACAAACTAAAAGTTAGTTTTAAGTTGTAAAAATATATGATGGTGTCGCTAAGGTTTTCTAGTGTGTTTCATAATGTATGTTTGGATGAGTTTTATTTTATAAACTCATTTTATATGCATACATGAAATTATTACATTGCCAATATCATTCAAAAATAATATAGTGTCAAACTAAATGACTAAACGATTCCATTTACAAGTCAACAAATCATTACAAAGCAATCACCTTCCCTTAATCATCTAGATATCATTTGATCACACACATAAGTGAACCTTTTAACAATACATTATTTGGCAAGGTACATGCTATAGAGGTATTGAAGAATCCAAGGGAATCTACATCAATGAGCAAATGTATTCAACAAAGGAGATATCCTTGTTTGGTAAGGGGACATACGAATTATTTGATTTGGTCTTCTTTGATGTTCAATTCGAAGGTTTTTTTTAATTGATTTTGAATACATGATATTAATATCTTTAGATCTAGCATCATACACTAATTATTTGTAAAAACTGTTCGTTAAGCATTCTTATGGGTCCTACCAAAGGGAAACATATTCCTAGCTATCGGAAAAATCCTAACCAAACAACCCTTATTTTTAAAAGGAAATGAATCAACAATTCATAGAGATCATATAAACATTTCTATAGGTCATTCCCATAGGTGTTTGTTTGATCTTGTGGTTATGACAGTGACTCACAATCACAGGTTAGTTTACATATTCTAAGGCATATGTCTGCTCTTTATGTATTTTCCTACATATTAAGGAACTATCTAACATATCTATATCAAGTTTCCAAATAAGTAGCTTTGTTTATTTGTTTTCAATTTCAAATGTTTTATTTAATACTTTACTCAACATATTGGCTTTCAAAATTATTTTAGTTGTATTATTCTACGGTTAATATTGTTTCATTTATTTTTCCTAAGATTATATGCAAAGGAGATTTTACTATCTGTTTCAATACTATATGTAGACACCTAAAAATGGTCAACGCTTGCCGAGTCATACTTTAACATTTGCGCATTGCCTTATTTTAGGGTTTTTGCATCGCATTAACATTTCTCCTATGTCACGCACTTGGTTTTTATCATTTGCAAGCATCGAGTCTTTCTTCTGCATTCTTCATTTATCTCGCTTTTGAAATTGGTCTTGTCGACAACAATCTTAAGTCATGATTTTGGTCAATCTTATCCTGTCACATCTATGTGCGTATTCATTTGTCATCATTTTGGACATCGTCAATCCTAATTAGGGTTTTGTCCTCTTATCAATCTTGTCATCATGCGATTGATTTGTCATCGATTCTTGTCTTTTGATGAATTTGTCATCAATCTTGTCGTCTTGTGATCTATTTTGTCATCGATTCTTGTCCTCTTGTCAATCTTGTCATTTTACGATCGTTTTGTCATCGATCGTCATCTTTCTCAATCATGTCAATTTGGATCAATTAGTCATTGTTTCTCATCAATTGGCACATTTATCAATCAAATCATTCGTCAACATTGGTCTTTTAGCAAGTTAAAATCATGATCAAATCGATTCTTCAATCAGGACCTAATTGTCATCTTTGCATTTCTAATTCATCTTTTAGGGTTTTCATGATTTTATTCATTTAACCCTGTTTGTCATTTCTCCCTCTAGGTTAAATAATTTATTTATTTATCCTAGGTCTTCGTGTCACAATTAAATGTTTAATTTAATTGGCTAACTAATTATTCCTCTTTTTGTGAATTAATTAACAAATGACAAATTATTAATTGATTTACCTAATTTCTCCTAATTCCTAATTTCCTAGTTTTCTAATTTCCTAATTCCTATTTTCCAATTTTCTAATTTTCCTAATTTCTAATTCAATTTCCTCCTATTTTTCTCCTAATTTCATGGGAATGACATTTCAATTTGTCATAATTTGTCATAATTGACAATCAATCAATTTTTGACATAGAAATTTGTCATAATCTTGTCATAAATTATCAATCAATCAATTTTGAATAGAAAGTGCAAATTTGTCATAAATTTGTCATAATTAACATTTTTGATTTGCAATTTCCATTTGAATCTCTTCATCCTACTTTGATCTTTTCTCCAATTTGTCTATAAATTGGATGATTTTCTTCAATCCCAACTAATCACATTATCGAACGAATCACTTTTCAAATCGATTCCCGAATCAATCACGCTTCGAGTATTCTTGAGCAATCATCTTGTCTACTTGCTTTCATATCATGATCATGCACTAGTAGGTGAGATCCACAACAAAGCTATTTGAAGGAGAAAGAAGGACAATGGAGCCACATGAAAGAGACATTCAAATCTGCACTTGGTTTGCTTAATTTTCAAATCTTGAATGTTTTGTTTTCATGTCTTTATTGAGTGTGTTAGGATTGATCATTGCATTTGAGCTTTTGTGATTGAGCTAGATTACTAATATTGATATTTGCTTTGATGATTTCCAATTTCCTAGCTACATTAATTGGTGAACCCGACGTGAACTAACCACTTAACCATGCTTCTGAGTGCCTTTGAGTTGATTTGCAGGTTAAAAACCCAAGAAATAGGGTAATGCAGGGCTTTCTGGGAACTTCTGGGCCCGTGTCAAGCATTCTGCACCTGTGTTATGCATTTTGTGCCTATCTCAAGGACAATCTGCACCTGTGTCAAGCATTTTGCGCCTGTGTCAAGACTTCTGCGCTTGTGTAGGGACAGAAATAGAGGTAAAAGGCAGTGTGTTTTTACTTGCAAATTGTTCTGTTTTGCATGTTGTTTTTTCTTTTTGGTTTTTTGGTACTGATTCTCTGTGCAGAGCCTTGGCATACACATGGAAAAGACAACAAACGAAACTACTAACACACTTTATGCAGGTTTGATAGTCAAAGACTAAACATATCAAACTTCTGACTTGGGTTTTGCAAGTTGCCTTGGACTACAACTAAACTTTGTGTTTGAAATTAATGTTTAGGCACTTAGTATGATTTCTAAATAGGATGGAATGAATGTATGTTTGCTTTGATTGTTGAGTTTGACATTGGAGTAGGAGAGTATGCTCTCATCCTTCTTAGGGTGATCAGAAATCCAGATCTTCAATACCATGCTCATGTTTTTGATTGTGTGTCACCATTGGAGGGCCTGCCTTCCCGACCATTTGCTTTTGCAAGAAAGTGATGATTGTGAGAAGGGAACGACCCAAAGTGAGTACGGCTAGAATACCTTGGCATTCTAACTCACTATAGACAAATACCTGATGGGCGAAAGCATTGAAGGAAGGGTTATGTGGGAATTGCAGTTACTTGGGAAGTGATGACCCTTGAACTCTTTCTCATATCAACATCTAAGTAGGACCTCATGGTCTAAATCGTGCTTGCGCGACTACATTTGTTTGGTATCTTGATGGGCTTAATGTCTCAATCACGCTTGCGTGACATCAAGGAGTAACGCTTAATAGAAATCCTTACTAAACACCTTGTATTTAGAGGCCAAAAATCCTTCTAGTTTCTTGAGAAGGACAAGTTCGGATACTTGGAAGAGATACTAAGTTCGCCATGGGGAGATTTCCATGGGGACTAATGCTTGGCTGCCCTGAGAAGTGAGTACCGTGGAGGGGAGCCCGTGGGGTCAAGCATCTATGTATTCTCCTTGAATCTCATAATGAGTCTACCTCTCAAGTACCTAATGTCCTTGCCTACCATAGGAAATATGTTAATGAGCATGATTGTCTTGATTCTAAGTTGAAATATCTTGTCTTCTTTGTTTGTCAAAAGTTTAATTGCATCTCAAGACAAATTGATTCAAAACAAGGTTAAACACAAGAACATTTCATCCAACAAAGTTCAAAACATCTTCAAACATGGTTGTCAAACATTTTTCAAAATCTTGTCTCAACATTCATGTCACTTAGATTTAGGTTCATCCTAGGTTTGCATTTTGCAAAGTCATTGTCACGTACCAAGGTTAGGTTCCACCTAGGTCATACTCCTTTGCATATCAATAAGGGTCATCCATTTTGCGTGTGTCCTCTTGCATTAGAGTAATACCATTGTCATACATTTGCATTTGCATACCCTAGGTCTCTTCATCAAGCTTAGGTCATTATCATATCATATTAGGGTTATTTGCATAGTAATTGTCTCTTTGCATATAGTGTCAAAACTAGGTTTTGTCATACTTGAGTAATCCAAATCTTTGAACAAACCCTAAGCCATTGTTAAGAAGTCTAGACCTTATCAAACCTTTTCTCTTTATGTCATTATTGTCATTTGGTCAAACCTAGCTTAGTATCCAAGCATATAGGGGAGACATTGTCATTTGTCCTTTTGTCACTTGGTCCTTTTGTCCTTTGAGGTCTAGACATCATTTCAATTTCCTAAGGGTCTCTTTTAGATTTGCATTCCAAAAAGTTTGTCAAAATCTTAAAAAATAACCAAAAACATAGGTCGTATTCTTACCATAGATTGCATTCTCATTTATTTAGTTTGCATTTAGTTGCATATCATACATTATCCTTGAAAAATTCCAAAAATATTGCATTTTCATATTGACATTTCTATTGAAACAAGGTTCCAAGCACCAATGATGCAACAAAGTTTGACATATCAACCGACAATGCAATCACAATTATATCCAACCCAACAACAAGGAAATATCGATCAAACTTTTTATGATGAAACAAGTCTCGAAATACAAAAACTAGAGGAGAAACTAGCTCAAGAAAATGAGATATTGGAACAAAGAGTGAAAAACATTCAGAAGAATAGATCACAAATGTCCAAAATGTTTCAAAAATTTCCAGGTCGAAATCCAAAGATTGAGCCAATTGATGTAAGATCTCTTCTTGAACAATCAGACATACCAACTCTCCTCTCACAAATAGAGATGATGAAACAATTTCAAGAAAAGAGACAACAACAATTTCAACATTATGTGCCTCCACAACAAGAACAAGAAGGTGTTTACTATCAATTAGATTTTCAACCAATACAACCAATTGTTCAACATATACAACCAATGGTCCAATTTCAACAATATGTCCAATCAACTATACAATGTCCACAAATGGTTCAACCAATGGTGGAATATCAATGTCAACAACCACAACCAAACATTCAAAAACAAAGGTTGCAACACACACCAAGCCAAGTTTCAAACATGTCAGACCAATTGAACCAAGTCCAATATCAAAACATGACATCAAACTAAAAACACATTCAAATTCTAGATACAACCATGTCAAAACCTTGAAAGAAAGGTGGCTTTATTGCAATGCTCTTCAGGAAATTACCAAGTGAGTTCTTTGAGGAAGATCAAGATAATACAATTATGTCTAGCAATGCCTCATCCCCCCACAAACAAATTGACTCTCCAGTGGCATCTATCCCTGTACCTCTGGAAGTTTCACAAGAACCTTCCATATTGTCCTCATCAAACAATACACCCAAGGATGAAATTACCCAAGGGCTATCCATAATTGATTGCCAAGATAATCCAATTCATGATGCACATCCTTGTCATGTTTCAGACATACAAGACCCAATGCCACCATGCACTTTATTGCCATTACCTATTTTAGAGGACCCCATTCAAAGTCCCTCTTCCTCATGTTCAAGCATTGATTCCTTGCCAGAATCCATCACAAATGTTCAAAGTGCATTTCCTTCATGCCAAAACATTGATTCCTTGTCAGAATCCCTCGTGCATATCCAAAGTCCAACCTCATGTCAAGAGGATAATTTAGAGCATGAAGAAACGTGTCTTGAAATAGATGAAGATCAAGATCCCAAAACCTTATCATCCCATCCAATTGTTGACCAAGACCCCATCTTCCCAGACACTCATGACAATTCCCCTATTCTTGTCCATCCTATCCAAAGTCCTATTGACACTCCATTTCCCAAGCAAGCTCAAGATATCCCAGTTCATCCAATCCCAAACGATCCCCTTCCATTTCATGAACACAATGTCCTTTCAAATCCCATTGACATTCCACTTCCTAAGAAAGATCAAGATATCCCTTCCATCCTTTCCAATGATCCCATTAAAAGTCAAGAGCAAAGCACCTTTAAAGAGGATTCCAATGATCTTCCTCCTTGTCAAGATCAAATTATTCCTTTAAATCCTCCACAAGATCCTTTTGTTCCTCCATCTCCTTGTCTTAATACTCCATATACACTCCAAGATCGCATTTCTTTTGATGATCCCATTATTTCTCCCATTCCATCAATTGAAGAACCAGTCATTGAACCATGTCCACTACACAATCCTAGTCTCTCTCATGATCCTGATACCCCTCATGATTCTAACATGTCAGTGCAAGATGTTCATGAACCCTTGACATGCATAATGGGTTCTTCCACTTTGGTGCAATCTGATCCACTTCAAGATCTCATTATTTCTCTCATATCATATCCACCTCATAATGGACTCGCATCTTCTTCCCATAGAAAAGAGTATCCTACAAGTCAAAATATTCATAAAGGCAAAGGGGTAGACCTTCATGATAAAGAACTCCTCCATATCAAAGAAGATATTAAGGGTCATGTCTACACAACTCACTCTCAAGACGTTGGTATCCCTCCTTCAAAATCCAAACATATCCCTTCCCCATCATACCTTCCACCCATCTCAGGTCCTTATATCCCTTCGTCCTCTATGCAAGGTCAGCAAAGGCACACATCCTTGAGTAAATTTCATCAATCCAAATGAACTCCATTTCATTCATATCCATCCATGCATTCGTTTCCCCCTCCAAGCAATTTGGATGCCAAGTATAAAAGTCATAATTCTAGAAATCCACATGTATTCAAGGATCAACATGTCCAATATAATCGACATGTCAAAACAATGAACAATATGATCTATAAAGAAAAAGAAATATCCAAAAGGCCACAAAGGCCCACTGAGCAAAATAAAGCAAAGTCAAAATATATATGGGTTCCTAAATCCCTTGTGTTGGCAATGCACTCCAAGGAACCACAAAAGCATGAAAAATCAAAAACCATGTGGATCCTTAAGCGGCTCCTTGAAGCGCAAAAGCCTAAAGAAAAATCCAACTTGGCATCCAAAATTGCTATTCCTCCATCCAAACCTCTCAAATCTATTCCTCCATCACCTTCTTCATCCATTTTGGGCCCTTATGTCCCAGAATCACTATCCTTTCCTCCATCCAAATCTCACAATCTGAAACCCACTTTTCCTCCATCAATCCATCACCCCTCAAGGTGTGTGCCAATGTCGATCTTGCTAACATTTCTATCCACTCAAGCACAGTTCTTCCAATACCCTATCCATTATCCAATGCATATTTTTCATCCTTCGATCCCTTTGATCCCATCCTTTGCATAAATCCTTGCCTTAGTTTCATCTCATTTTCCATGTCCTTATCCTACCAACATCTTTGAGCATACTTTTAACAGTCATGGTCCATTTTTTTCAAGGCTACTATCCAAAAAAAAAGATGCTTGAGTCCTTCTTCCATCCCCTATCATGTGTCCATCTTCTATTGAAAAAGTCAAAATGCAAAAAATGCAAAAAAAAAAAAGTGAAAAAAAAAAAGACAAAAGAAAAAAAATAAAGCAAAAATAATTCATCCACTGGTGAAAACCTAGCAAACAAGCGCCTTGGGCAAGTACCATGATGAAAACCTGGCAAACACGCGTCATGCATAATCTATGAACTTCTTGCATACCGTACTTGGGGGCAGGTTTCCTCCTTCATATCCTATTGCCCTTCATCATCCTATCATACCCCTGTCATTACCCTTCATATCCTATTGTCCCTCATGTCCATTTCCTCTTTCCACCTTTGATCTTGACAAGGCTGAGGATCTTCATGAGCATCACACATCTTGTTTGTAGCTTTTAGTCCATCATAGCTTTTGGTCATTTATCCATTTGCTTATTATAACTTTTCATCCATATTCCTTGTCTTATTGCAACTTTCTGCCACTATCCCTTAGCCTACCCCGACCTTCAGCCCATGTCCCTTATCCATTCTTGGTCTTGCTTATCCTATCCATCTCTTATTACTATCCATACACTCTTTTTCATTCCTTGATCTTGATCTGACATAAGGACGCAAAATTTAAACATGGTTTCAAAAACCTCTTGACATGTCCCTCATGCCATGTCACTGCTCTACATTGTCATATCCAATCTCTTGTCCCATCATGCCATAGCCCTTGAAAATTGCATCCACGTTGTCTCCATAATAAAAGGCCTTTATCTTCCTTGTATCCACCAACATTTCAGAAATCCTATTTATTCACCTGTCATATTCCTTGCCTTCCTGGACACTGGGGGCAAATCATACAAAAATTGAAAAATGTCCTGAAATAAATCTAAAAAAATCAAATAATGTCCTGAAATAACCATAAAAATTGAAAAATGTCTTGAAAAAATTTTAAAAAATCAAATAATGTCCTGAACAAATCTCGAAAAAATTGAAAAATGTCTTGAGAAAATCCCTAAAAAGTCAAATAAAGTCCTGAAAAAATGAATACAAAAAATTTTGTAAAATCTCGAAACGCAAAACAAAAAAAAAGAAAAATATCCCCTTTGTGCATAAACAGCTCACTGAGTATACATCCAATGACTCGCAATCCAATGCTCCGCTTTAATGAAATCACGCATTAACAGATAAACTCTTTCAATCAAGTCAGACATTCAAACTGATCAAAATTGTTATATCAATCAACCTCAAAATCATTTGTCCTTGTCTCTACTATCATGGGTCTTATACGGGGTGTGGTATACTTGAAACTAGACTGTGTCCTGTCTTAGACGGGGTACCACATGTCCTGAAACCAGACAACATGATCGTCCTATCAGCACTTTCAACTTTTGACAATGAAGATCAAGATGTTTGTTTGCCTTGTTGGAATTTTTGCATCTTATCTTTTTATTGATTTATCTTCGATCATGTTCCTATGTTGTTCGATGATGTCATTGAGTGATTTAGAGTGACCAGGATGGATCATGGTCCTTTTCTTTTTTGTTATGATTGTTGTTTGTTTGCGATGTGTCTGTCTTTTGCAAAAAGGGTTGCATTTCAGCTCTGGCCTTCAATGCCATGATGCTACGCATCCATTTTGCTATATTAAAATAAAGGTTCTCACCTACAAAGTGCATTACTGAAAGCAAGTTTTTCTTCATCTTTAACTGTCCTCTGTCCCATTTCTTCTTACTAACATTTCTTCTATTCGGATGGTCAAGTCGGTCTAGTGCTCCGATTTCCACACAAAAACACATATGTTGCATCCTGCATCCATTTGGTTAGTATGTTTGCATTACATCAAGCATCACATCAAGCATTTTATCCATTTCATATGCATCAAAAACACATAAAAAAACTACATCCATACATGTTCCACAATGGTACATAAATAGTACATAAGTCATCCATACATGGAAAATAACATAACACATAACACATTGCATTCCATCATATCGATGCATATCATATCACATCTCACAATAATATCGGAGTACAAAATTGGACTGTCTGTCTTCAGTATGGCCCGCAGGTTGACTACATAATGCCAAACTACATATGTCTCTGTCCTAAGGAGCACGTGCCTCTGTCACTTGGTGCTCCCTCTATCCTCCTCATCCTTGCCATGTCTCACGGATGATGTCTCTCCTGGTCCTGGCTATGGTGGTCTCATAGGTCCACTCACCCCCATGCTGCTCAATAACCTCCAAGAGCGTGCCCTGCTCTCTGTCCTCGATCATGCCTTATATGAAGCTGCTCTCTACTCTGGTGGAACTGCACTCTCATATAGTGTCCTCCAATGGCGTATCTCCTCTCTGGTCTCTACTAACATCTGTGCCATCTCCCGTGCACTGGCATCCCGAATCGACCCAATATACTAAGTGACTCTCTATTCTTCTCGTTGTGCCTGAGCTATTGTTGTATCTCGAGCTACTGTGAGTCTAGCTATCTCCGCTCTAAACTGATCCTGCTCTATCCTCAAGATGTCATTCTGTCTCTCTAAAGTCGCATTATGATCATGCTGACTTTCTATGGTAGCCCTGCACATCTCGATCTCCTCTATGTTGGCTGTCTCCGGCTCTATGGGTATATCCTGCAATGCCTCCTGCTCGCCTGAATCTGGCTCATCCTCGTCATCCCCATCCTCATCTCCGTCCTCGTCATCCCCCTCATCCTCATCACCACCCTCATCCTCCTCGTCCTCATCATCTCCCTCCTCCTCTCCTGTGAGTGGGAAGTCCTCCTATCTCCTCGGTACCAGAATATCAGGATCTGTCAATGGCACTGGCCGTCGTCGTGCAAACCATCTCTCATACTCCTCTGCCGTCTCGGCGTCCACTACATCTAATCTCCAATCCCACTGTCTCTGCTGTAGCTATGTGAAGTCAGCATATGCTATGTGTGGCTGAATCATACTCCCCCACTGACTCGTCTCTCTGTGAGATCGAGCAAAGTGTGCAGTCCTCCTAGGTACATCCTACCTCTCTCCAAACTATCGTCTGACTCTCTCTAGAAGGTACATCTCAATCACTCTCTGGCGATTCACTGGTCACCCAATCAAGTACCTCTCCTATCTACAATATGGTAGCTCATCACTATCATCTGACCATCCAGGGCAATCATGATATGGCCTCCATGTGAACTCTCTCAGTCTGTCTAGCTCATGTCGCCAATACAATATGTATCCAAACGGACCCTGTCTCAGTGCTCCCCCATAGCAGTACACATATGGTCAATGTGGTAATACCTATCTCTCTGCAATCGGTCGACATATGGCTATGTGCTCGAATGCCTATACCTGTAACAGTGTGACTCCACAGCTCAAAGTCTGCACTCCCTGATATGCTATCTGATGCAATTGAAAATATAGCATCACCAGTACACATGGTCCCCATGCGTACACCGTCCCCTCTATCGCCATCCACTCTAGCACTCTTCCCCATCCAATAGGGAATCCATGTCCTCGTTTGTCCCCTGCTAGTAGACATGCCATCACCACTGCTATCACCACATATCGTCGATCATACTCTAATGCCATGGTCTCCCAGCCAATCTCCCTCTCCACGATATCCAGATAATCTGTGTCGCACTCAAATAATCTACACAATGCATCTCTCCCTGTCACTGGATCATACTCTACCATCTCTCCATGAATTGGAATGCGCAGGATGCACCATACATCCTCCAGTGTCATAGTCACCTCTCCAGTCGCCAAATGGAATGAGGAAGTCTCTGAGTGCCATCGCTCTGCCAATGCGGTAAGCAGTCCTATGTTTGCCCTAATCTCAGGCATGAATGTGATATAGTATATCCGAAGTCTTGCTAATGTATCTCTATCTGTGCTTCTGAGTCTATGTCGTAACATGAAGCAGTCTGGTCGGCTCTCTCGCGTGATCAATGGATACTGTCGACTCTGCATCACAATTGGAGCATATTTTGTCAGTTTTAGGGTTTGCTCCTATGGGTTGCATTTCCTCTTTTTTCATGTCCAAATCAAGGTGTTTTTCATCTACTTTGACCTATCCTACCCTTATCCCCCCTTTCCGGATCATTTGCATGCTGTTTTTGACCTAAATTGAGTTCCCAGGGCACAACTGCACCTGTGTTGTGTATCTTCTGCCTGTGTCACATATCCTGTGCCTGTGTCCCCCTACACAAGCATAGAAGACATTACACAAGTGCAAGATTCACCCTACACAAGCGCAGAAGTTAGTTTCTGCATCCCCTGTGAGCCCCGCAATGTCCCGCAAGCCAGTCAAATTCATAAAATTGAAAACATGGGTTTTTGAAATGCATACCGCTGCTCCTGCATCATTCGGTCGTCTATACATGAATACACGTTCTCTGAGGTGATCTACCCTTGGAATGTTTGCCATCTCTCTGCATGTGTCCTTTTCCAGAGCAACAAATCCTCCTCTTTGGCTAGTGCAAATGAGCCATTTTCACTCTCTTTGTCTCATTTATGGATCTTTGTCAGTGCATAGATGGACGTGCACTCTCTCCATCTCATGTTTGTCATGGTATTTTTCACCTTTAATTGCTTGTCCTTCATGCATCCGATCTCTGATTGTCAGTCTATTTGCTCCTATCATGTTCTATCATTCTTATCGATCAATTGGCCTCTTTTCCGGATGTTTCCGGCCAATTCCTCGAGGGGGCATGCATATGTCATTATTATTGTCTGGGGAATTTTCATTATTGTTCTTTGAAACAACGCTTAAAATCACATTGTCTCAAAGAGGGGCAAAATGTAGACACCTAAAAATGGTCAACGCTTGTGGAGTCATACTTTAACATTTGCGCATTGCCTTATTTTAGGGTTTTTGCATCGCATTAACATTTCTCCTATGTCATGCACTTGGTTTTTATCATTTGCAAGCATCGAGTCTTTCTTCTGCATTCTTCATTTATCTCGCTTTCGAAATTGGTCTTGTCGACAAAAATCTTGAGTCATGATTTTGGTCAATCTTATCCTATCACATCTATGTGCGTATTCATTTGTCATCATTTTGGACATCGTCAATCCTAATTAGGGTTTTGTCGTCTTATCAATCTTGTCATCATGCAATCGATTTGTCAACGATTCTTGTCTTTTGATGAATTTGTCATCAATCTTTTCGTCTTGTGATCTATTTTGTCATCGATTCTTGTCCTCTTGTCAATCTTGTCATTTTGCGATTGATTTGTCATCGATCGTTGTCTTTCTCAATCATGTCAATTTGGATCAATTAGTCATTGTTTCTCATCAATTGGCGCATTTATCAATCAAATCATTCGTCAACATTGGTCTTTTATCAAGTCAAAATCATGATCAAATTGATTCTTCAATCAGGACCTAATTGTCATCTTTGCATTTCTAATTCATCTTTTAGGGTTTTCATGATTTTATTCATTTAACCCTGTTTGTCATTTCTCCCTCTATGTTAAATAATTTATTTATTTATCCTAGGTCTTCGTGTCACAATTAAATGTTTAATTTAATTGGCTAACTAATTATCCCTCTTTTTGTGAATTAATTAATAAATGACAAATTATTAATTGATTTACCTAATTTCTCCTAATTCCTAATTTCCTAGTTTTCTAATTTCCTAATTCCTATTTGCCAATTTTCTAATTTTCCTAATTTCTAATTCAATTTCCTCCTATTTTTCTCCTAATTTCATGGGAATGACATTTCAATTTGTCATAATTTGTCATAATTGACAATCAATCAATTTTTGACATAGAAATTTGTCATAATCTTGTCATAAATTATCAATCAATCAATTTTGCATAGAAAGTGCAAATTTGTCATAAATTTGTCATAATTGACATTTTTGATTTGCAGTTTCCATTTGAATCTCTTCATGCTAATTTGATCTTTTCTCCAATTTGTCTATAAATTGGATGATTTTCTTCAATCCCAACTAATCACATTATCAAACGAATCACTTTTCAAATCGATTCCCGAATCAATCACGCTTCGAGTATTCTTGAGCAATCATCTTGTCTACTTGCTTTCATATCATGATCATCCACTAGTAGGTGAGATCCACAACAAAGCTATTTGAAGGAGAAAGAATGACAATGGAGCCACATGAAGGAGACATTCAAATCTGCACTTGGTTTGCTTAATTTTCAAATCTTGAATGTTTTGTTTTCATGTCTTTATTGAGTGTGTTAGGATTGATCATTCCATTTGAGCTTTTGTGATTGAGCTAGATTACTAATAATGATATTTGCTTTGATGATTTCCGATTTCCTAGCTACACTATAATTTATATTTTCATTTTATGTACACATTTTTGAAATCATGAAAATTATATTTCCTACACTTCTACCACTCATTTTACACCCCTTTTGCGTGGGCATTCCAAGTACTTGGCCCTAGCGCATGATTTTATCTAATCTAGTGCACATCCTTTTACTCAATATTCCTCTTTGACAGGCAAAAATGGAAGTAAACACATCTTCTTGGATCTTTATCATCCCTCAATTTATGCACTCCCATTCAACGTTCAAATTTCCACCTACAAGTTTGATCCAATTCATTTTTTTGCTGAAAATGAGGTTTAAAATATTTGATTATGGGTCAATACCAACCTCGTCCAACTATTTGTCATGTTTTGATTTCCACTTGAGAGGATTTGAATTATGTGCCTAAGTTAATTGTAAAAATACATATCCCCTAGCACATTAACCGTCTTGTATTATCCTTCACTTGCCATTCATTATCACTCCCTATTCTCTATATTCAACTTGTTGCTGCCAAGTTTGCCAGAGAAGAAATCTGACAATCTTTGGATGAGTACTCTATAGCACATCTAATTTGGATTTGGAGAATTCTATGAGTAGCCTCTAGAATTTGGATCTGGTTTAAATTTATTTTCTTGGTTTTGAATCCTCATCCTCACAAAGCTTATACCTCGTATAATCTAATGGAAATATGAAGTTCAATGAGCTTTAGCAAGCGTGATTCCCTTTTAATAGATTTGAATACAAAATAAATCATGCATATTTCTTTTTTAATAGATCGTGCATATTTCTCTAAGTTTACAAACACTCTTTTTTTGATTGTCGCCTTTAACATTTGCACCCATCCCAACAATTCCTCAACCACAACGGCAATGAAAACATAAACCAGTCTCTCTTTGTAATGCCAATCAAACGTAAATGTCGTAATATTCATCGGAGATAAATTGGTGCCTTCCATGGCTGACTCGGGTAGGGAGGATTTTAGATTAGTTTACAGAGGAGTTTTGTAGGATACAAAAAATGTCGTATCCTTCTATATATATAATTGTTATTGTATCCTTCTATATATATAATTTATCCTTCTATATAATAATTGTTATCCTTCTATATATAATTTATAGGTGATGTGTGACCATAGCTATGGGAAATTATATTGATGTTACAAAATTTGATTTGGGCTGCTCCAGAATGGAGGTTCATAAAGTAAAGTGCAATCCATCCAATATCAAGGGTGCATCACAAATTCTAGAGGCTAAAAACTAATATATGCTAATTTGCCACAAATTTTGTGTGAGAGCGAAGCTATGTATGTTGTCGCTAGTTTCCATTCTCCTAATGGATGATTTATTTTTCTTTTTAACCACCTTCTAATCATCATTAGTACCATCTTTTAAGTGGGTAGATGATGAAGGTAGATCAAGAATAGTAGGACCTTTTTCATTTCGATCCATGATAATTTGAACCTCTGACATGCCCTGAGGGAGGACACCGGTGAATTCATCTCCAGCCTTCCCTCGATACTTTATTGTTGCATTGATGTTGTGATGGGCAAGGTTTCATTACTCTTGTCAGCCAAACTACAAATGTATCTCTTTCACCTTTGTGAGGTTTTTTATCACCCTCAAGCTGTGACTGCATAATTTTGAGGTCTGGAAACCTTGGTGAAGACATTGGATTCTCCAAAGGTGGAATTCATGAATGGAAGACATTTGTTAGCTAGTTGAGAAATGAATCTTTTTATGGATTGTATTCGTCCTTGTAGAGATCTTAATTGTTTGATATTTCTAGGAGGTGCCATCTCCATGATTTCTTGTACCTTTGCAAGATCTACCTTGATTTCTTTTTCTGAGACTATGTATGCCAAAAGTTTGTCAGATGTTACACCAAAGACACACTTCCTAGGATTGAGTTATCCATTGATATGTTCCAATCTTTGAAAGATTTATCCAGGATTTCTAGATGTCCTTCTCTTGTGAATGATTTAGTCAATAAGTCATCTACATAATCTTCCATGAATGTGTGCATCATGTCATGAAATATTATGGTCCTTTCTCTTTGATAAGTCACTCGTGCATTTTTCAAGCCAAAAGGCATGACATTCTAACAATAAGTACCCAATGGACAAGTAAATGCTGTTTTATCTTGGTCCTCTGGTACTATTTTGATTTGATTGTATCTAGAGAAAGCATCCATGAGAGATAACATAGAATGTCCTTTTGTTAGATCTACAATTATTTCGGTGTTGGGTAAAGGAAAGTCATCCTTCGGACAAGACATGTTGAGATCTTGGAAGTTTATACAAATCCTAATGATTTTACCTAGTTTAGATACCAGCACAATGTTAGAGATCCATTTTTTATATTCGATAGGTCGGATGAATCCTACATCTAGTAGCTTCTTCAAGTCTACTTTGACCAATATGGTGACATGTGGGTTCATATTTCTTAGTTTATGTTTGATAGGTTTAGCTGCAGGAGGTATACATAAGTGATGCATGATTAGATCTGGATCTACCGCTGGCATATCTACATAAGACCAAACAAAATTAATGATGAAGTCAGGCCTTTCTTTTTCTGTTAGTGATTGGGCCAGATGTATGATTTGTGTTGCTACTTTAGAGCCAAAATTAATTGATTGAGTTGGCTCAATTAAATTGGGTAATCTCTCTTGATAATTCTCAGGAAGAGTGTCAAGTCTCTCATCATCAAGTGCCTCAAAGAGGTTTTCACCATCAAATATGTCCTTTGTTTTTACTTTTTTATGATCTAATACTGTCATTAAATGGTTTTCACCATTAGATCGATTTTTTATTTTGATTTTGCAACTAAGAGACTTGGAACTCTCGAGATTGAAAACTCTATTATGAGTGTCACTGGTGGAACATATTTCTGGGTTTACAGAACAAAGGTATTGGAAAATGGTGTCATCATCTAGGAAGATAGGTATGTTAAGGTGTCCAAGTTGTTCCCAGTCTATGAATTCAGGATGTATGAGGGGTAAGGGATTGTTTGGTAGGTCAAGGTCCACAACAGTCAGGGTCATGATGGATTAATTGTCAAAATTTGTTTCATTTAGGCTAAAGTATGGGATGTTACCTTCTTCAGAATCGATTTCGCTTGGAATCTGATCATCCTTACCAGAGACATTGATATTTTGTAATCCAACTTCAACTGGTCAAGCCCCCAAATTTTATCCATCATAGGGTATGGGTGTATATGCGTGCATTGTATCTACCTCAATGTCCTCAGTGACATCAAAGAAAGTATCCCATTCATATTCTTTTTCGTCTGTCTCAAAATAAATTTCTAAGGCTATACCATTGTATCTTACAGGAATATTGTAAGATGAGAAGAGGTCTCTGATAATTTATACAAGTTGTGTGGCTTGTGTTGATTTAGATTATGTTCTTGCTTGTATTCTTTGAATTTTTTCATAAATCGTTTATCTTCTTGCAGTAGCAAGCTCTTCTTGTTGTGGTTCAGATTCATCTTCCCTATGTGTTCTGACTGTTTCTTTTGTGACTGATTATGTACTGGCTTGATCAGGTTATTTCATTGCTTGTATATGTTGTATCTGTTTGTAAGAAGCTTCTTCTCTTTGAATAGAAAGTTCCTCTTGTTTCCTTTCATATTCCTCATCTCTTTTATCTTTGCTAATCCTTGCATCTGCTTGATGTAGTGCTTCTAGCCATTAGTCCTCTTGGTATGTGAGCTTTCTTTTCCATCAGGTATTTTGATGATGATCTCGTTTTTGTTCACATGGAAGATGTTTATCATACCCTAGTCCTAATTTATCTTTGGTAAGTTGTGAATGGGGTTGTATTGGTTTTGTGATGCCTTCTTGACGCTTTCCAATTGGACCTGTTCCTTGATATCCCATCCATTGTATGATTTTAAATTATTTTCCATATTATTTTGTGGGAATAGTGATGTTAATAGCTTTTTCTCGTATGTCTTCTTCATCTTGGTAGAGCCAATTTCTTTCATCTAGTAGGGTCCCTGCTTGAATGAACATGCCATCAAACTTTTTGATAGGTTGTGAACACTGTTGTTTGGAAGTTGATGGTTGTCCATGAGATTTTGGTGAAATTGGCATCTTTTATAGACATAGGGATTCAAACAAGTATTCTCCCATGCCTTTGTCTTCTAACTTCAAACCTTTCTCAAAATCTATGAATAGGGTTTTGAGTTGATCCTTGATGTTTGTTGATCTAGAAGCGGGAGCTTCCCTCTTAAGTGGTACAAACAATACTGAACTTATTTAAGATTATTGCAATATTGGAAAGGATTAGTGTCCACTGTGATAGTAATTTCCTACTCATCATATGGAAATTTTAGGCACTGATGATATGTGGATGGCACCACTTGCATTTCATGGATCCAAGACCGACCCAAAAGTATGTTGTAAGATAAGTCCATGTCCAGGACTTGACATAGAGTATCTTTTTAAATTGGCCCTACTTGAATGGGTAATACCACATACCCTTTTGACAATCTTCCTCATCGTCATATACCTTGATTTCTATCTTTTTATTTGTAACAATGGTCATCTCTGAGAAACCCAATGCACAAATAAGTTTTAGAGTACAAATATTTAGACCGGCTCATCCATCTATTAGCCCTCTTTTCACTCGATGTTTGTAGACTAAGAATTCGGTATGGAGTGGTTTATTATGTGGATGATTAAGAGAGACATCATCGTGCTCTAAAAATGAAACATTGTGATGCATAATTAAATGTCCCACCCTGGCTTGGAATCTGTCAATACACAATTTATTTAGAACTGTAGTGTCCACGAGAGCCTTTTCCAGAATATCCTTGTATGTAGGTGAGATCTTAAGAAGCTCTAATATTGATATTTGAGCGGGTGTCTTCCTCAATTGTTCCACCAAGGTGTATTGATCATTTGGAGATGTTGTTGTTTTTTATGTCTGTCCCTTCAATACATATTTTTGTGCTCGAGTAGTTATATTGACAGGGACATGTTTTTGTTTGTTTTTAATAGTAATGACATTAATCTGATCATCTGATGTTGATATGTGATTGATATGGGCTCCTTTGTTGTTTGAGGATGATGATGCACCTTTATCATAATTTGGGAGTGGATTCTTAAAGGTTGCATGATCATCATTGGTCTTATGACCATCTACCATTATGTCACCATTATCAATTAGATCTTGAACCAAGTTCTTCAAGCTTAGGAAGTCATTTATGTGATGCCCTTTTTTCTATGATATTCACAATAATGTGTGTCACTCCACCATGGTGGTTTTATTTGGGGGTCAAAATCCCTCGTGTTTAGTAATGTAATGACTTTACTTGCCAATAGTTCTTGAAATGTAGATTCATTGGTTTGTTCTAAAGGTACAAACTTTCCTCGATATGGTGCTGGTTTTGAATTAGCGTTATTATTATTCCCTTGGTTGATGTTGCCTTGATTGCTCATTCCAAGAATGTTGGTTCTTTGATTGTTATTTTTTTGAGGATTGGTTGGTGGAGTAATGCCAGAAAAGTTTAACACGAGTTGTTTTGGTTTAACATTGTCTACCACACCATCACTAGAAACATTTTTATTTCTTGTCTAAAACTTGGATTTGTTTGAGTTGTTACAGTAATTGTTGTTATAGGTGTTGTTTTATGAGCTAACACCCTCTTTAGAGAAATTCAAATTTCCTTTCTTGATTGAGGCTTCTTCTACTTGGATGCCATTCTCAATAAGCTTTGCAAAACTCTATAGACATTGCATTTTGAGTTGATAACTCATTTCATCGTTTAACTTGTCTATGAAAATTTCCATTTTTTCCTTTTCTAGCACATCCCGTGGGTATCTTGAGACCATGTGTCTCAAGTGTTGTAAGAAAACCATGTAAGTTTAATTGCTCTTTTTTTTTTAATTGCAAATGTCTAGCATGGTGCACAACTCATTATCATGATCATGAGGATCTCTCTTACCATTGTATTTATCATAATTTGGTATGTCCAAGTTTGGTGGGAAAGGCACCATGCTTAACCTCCTATC